>NC_135557.1:26070113-26282613 GCF_964340395.1 Glandiceps talaboti | reverse complement strand
GGTTGGAAAACACAGTTTACAGTAGCCCAGAGTGAACATACTGATGCTGTTTACAAAGAAAAGTTGAAAGATTTGGATCTCAAATACAAATATGAGTAAATATGTGGGCTGTTGTCATCACTACATCGAGTAGGAAAAAAACGTCAAACTAATCCCCCAGTTGAATAACAAGAAAATAACTTCACTGACAAGCACAAGACTATGTTAAAGAATGATGCAGAAGACATCTCTTGCCTCTGTAGCGGTTGGATATTTTCCTATGACATTTTAGCGTGGTGATACCCCAACAATATCAATACATGATAATAATATAGGTGTTTAGAATTAAGCTTATATTCAATAAGGCAGAACGCATGACGAGTACATTTAGACTAACAACGTCACGTATATTTTGAACTAAAATAACAATACAGAACAACAGTTTAGAATGTCAGGAAGTCTATTTTAATTTATGAGCCCAGTTAATTTCTCGTTATACAGACTGAAAGATTCATCGTTGGTGGCGCTTCTAGACCCTATTCACGATCAATATTTAACCATGCCCGTTCGACAGAGGTCTCTCGCCAACATCAATGATTAAACACGGAGTAAATACGGGTTATTACAGGAGAATAAACTGCAATGAAGCTTTCAGTCTGTTATGCAGTGTAGTTTACAGAAAAAAATTAGGTGGAAAGTAAGAATTCGAAAAATAATTCAAATTTTACATTAACTCCTCAAAACGCACAATTTACAAATTAAAAAGACAAGAAACACACTATTGTATAAATTTGGATTTCCGAATCCAAGATCACAATTGAAAAATAAATATTCCAATTTTCATATTGATTTTACTTCTGTGATTTAAAATTGAATTTTCACAGATTCGTGATAGTAGATATGTAAGTCTGCATAATTGGGTTGTCGGTGGCCGAGCAGTTAGCTCGTACGCCTCTTACCTCTGCAGCCTGGGTTCGAACCCGCCAGTTGGCTGGATTTCATTAAATTTACCACGCTGTAAGTAAGAAAAGTGTCGTTCAGTTTGACTCTACCGAACAACGCAGGTTTTCCCCGGGTACTCCTCCTGTATTAACACTGAACTTTCCTGTTATTGGGCCAATGCCTGTTGGATGGTTAATAAATAAAATTTAAAAAAAATTTAAAAAAATAATTGCTTCTTCGCCCTTCTCTCTGCACTCTATGAGAAGTCGACTTTATTCACCTTTATCCAACCTGTACCTCACCTTTGACCTATACCTGACTATCATCCTTCTTACTAGACAGCGTACCTACTTGGCTTTCTACATCCCCGGGAATAAATATGGAGTATAAATAACTCTATATACCATATTTATACAGCCTCCCTGTACAAGTTTGTTACCGAGTTGAAAGATGTTGTCAAAGTGGATGTTCCGTATATTCTCTATGACTTCTACACAGTGTGTGTTTCTACTCGTTTGGGTTATTAGCAGGTGTATAAACTCAGAATGGAGTAAACTTGATTATCTAGACTTGTCTTTGGGGGTGCTCGATCGTTTATAAATGGATACTGAGAGTGGGACTGGAACTCGAACTGTCAGTCCCTGGGTAAACGAGGCTGGAAATTAAGCTTTATATGGTGTAATACATGTTATTAGTTGCTATTTTAACATGATATTTAATTTTTTTTGTATGTATTTGACTTCTATGTAAATGCTGCTCCTGTTTTTAGTGAGCCCCTGATATAAAAGGGATGCAGAAAATAAATAAATAAATAAATAAATAAATACATGATGAAAATATGAGTACATTGTAATCTCAGCATCTAATGAATGATTTTTTAATAATTATAAGAATGATTTTATAACGTCTGACCAACAAATGATTGTTCAAAGATCTGAATATTTCACTTTCCAGAAACTTGACTTTTTTACTAGAGCCAAAATGTTGTTTGCTCTGCATACTTTAATTGTATATTAATTGACAGTATTGTTTTTACTATGCCATGCTTTCCACAGCATGTTGTTTAGTAATAAAGAATTATTATAATATTCAAATTTAGAAATACATTAATTTACATGTACTTCTCGTTTACAGATTATTTCAATTATATATCTCCAATGCCATCACCATTACACTACACCATTACACTACACCATTACACTCCATTTCAGTAATACGTCTCGTGGCCTAGAAGGTCATAAGTTTGTTTTACCTGGCATGGCTGGGACGTTGCGGCCTATTTGATTTAGTGTATAGGGATCAGTGTATGTTTTCCAAAATACCCCTCAACTTCAAGTGGTATTTTTCAAAATGACACCCCACCTCCATCCGTCGGTTAAAAATGCCCGGCCCTTTTATTTGAAAAAAAAACACCTCACAAGCTAGGAACCATTGGCAGTCTAATTAGAAATATGAACTGTGCAAGTTATAATAACCAATTTAAATATTTGCATAGGTATATGCAATATCAAAATAACGTAAACTCAACTGTGTCCTGTGCCAGTATGGAGAGAGAGAGAGAGAGAGAGAGAGAGAGAGAGAGAGAGAGAGAGAGAGAGAGAGAGAGAGAGAGAGAGAGAGAGAGAGAGAGAGAGAGAGAGAGAGCGCCCTCAGAGTCATTCACAAATCCACAGGCCGGTGCAGGCCGAGCACAGCCTAGTCAGCTGCTGATCATGTGATACCTCCACAAGGTCGATCGTCTAAACAATCGGTTGTCTGTCAAGTGTGAAGTGGACATTGTCACCAGCGTTGTGTGTATCAGTGAGCTAACGGTGAAGATTCATTTTAGCCGAGATGATGACCTGTTCACTTTGACAGTTTTCCGTGTCAGAGCACAACCTAAAACACAGCAAAACTCTCAGAGTTAAACAATATTGTCACCCAAAGTCGTTTCACCCAAACTACTAGAAACGTATCATCAAGATGGCGGTTCCGGGTTTAGGGATTCGGTTGTTACAACGTTTGACACCTCAATACTCTGGGGAATGTAGGAATCAGAGGTAAGTTCAACCATTGTTAGATGTGTTGTATTTCTACAAAAGTGAAAGGGTGAAATCAGACCAATGTGTGGTTGTGATATTCTAAAATTGTGTTCAGCGATTCGACGAAATCTGGTAATAGTAATAGTCGTAGCAACTACCGTAGTACGTACGTAGCTGTACCATAAATGGTAGACTGTGGTGTATTGTACCACAGTCCCTCTATGTGATAGATGAACTGTGATTGTGCCATGGTGGGCACCGCAGCATGTCTGTGTCGAAGACTTTCTTAAAAGATGTAAAATCTTTACGAAATCATCTTACTTTAACCTATCATGGGGGAGGGGGGGGGGGGAGAAGGAGGTTAGTGGTAATCACAGTAAATTGTCATATTGAATGGCCCTTGTCTGTTACACTTTCCCCCAGTTGGCATGTACAAGACACATCATATACAATGTAATATTAGTTGAGGGTATTCCCCTACTGTATTGTCACCTTGTCAGAATTATTGTATTTACTACATGGGTAATATATTGGTGTATTGTAGCTTGTGGTCATGTCAAAAAAGATTTGTGAATGTGATGACTTTAAAAGTAGAGATGCTGGTAATATGATAATACTAATTTTTATGATAATCACAACAGTGATTTTTATTTCCATATTAATCCTTTACTGTTTGGCATGACAACTTTTGACATTGGTCAGTGTACGCTGTCTGCAGTGTAGCTTGTGGTTTGGTTTGGCATGACAACTTTTGACATTGGTCAGCATATGCTGTCTGCAGCGTAGCTTGTGGTTTGGTTTGGCATGACTACTTTTGATATTGATCAGCGTACGCTGTCTGCAGTGTAGCTTGTGGTTTGGTTTGGTTTGGCATGACTACTTTTGACATTAGTCAGTGTACGCTGTCTGCAGTGTAGCTTGTGGTTTGGTTTGGCATGACTACTTTTGACATTGGTCAGTGTATGCTGTCTGCAGTGTAGCTTGTGGTTTGGTTTGGTTTCCCAAAGTTAAAAGGGAGAGTGTGGTAGAGTCTGTGGATATCGGCCTGGGTAACACAGTTGGTAGTGGCTCCTTCAAGTGATCTGACTCTGGAGGTCTCTGGTTTGAGTCCTCACTCTGGTTTATTTTTCTCTTTCTCATTTACTAATAGTATGTTAGTGACAAAAATGAGTGAATTCCTCAATTGAGATTACAGATGCAAACACTAATTTTGTTGTCAATTTATGATGCCTGCAATACTTTTCACCTGAGTTCTAGATCTAGGGAGTTAATGAAAATCCAGGACTCAAAATTAACTTTTATCTGTGGTACTCCGACCCAGTGGATTACCAATTCAGAAAGTGGTAGTCCAAGGCTGGAGACCAATAGTCCTTTAAATATTTCTGAATTGAAAATAGATTTTCTTTATTGGAAATATGTGTGGTATTGAAATATTTTTCAAATCTAAATCTATTGTTTAAATCATCACATAATCAGTGGTAGTCTGAGTAGGCTACCAGCTGCCAATTATGGTAGTCCCATGACAAGAATTGATAGTCTGTTGACATGAGACTACTGTTAATTTCGAGCCCTGAAAACTAACAATTAATCTCAACATATGTATGAAAAGAAATTACAACAAAGAAAATAACAGCAAGACTAAAAACGAACCTCTTGTACAAAAGTACTTATGTTTGTTGTTTGCACTGGCTCAACTCTTAGAACTCAAGGAAAGTGAAAAAGAATCAAGTGTCTTACAGACTTGTCCTTCAGATGGATCAAACACTTAAACATTAACCAAGACTTTGTAGTCTAGGAATTCACCTTGGCTGGAGATTTACTTTGGATTAAGTGTGGCTGGAGATTTACTTTGGATTAAGCCAATGAATGTCTGGTGTTAGTGTGACTGGAGATTTACTAGTACTTTGGATTAAGTCAATGAATGTCTGGTGTTAGTGTGACTGGAGATTTACTTGTACTTTGGATTAAGCCAATGAATGTCTGGTGTTAGTGTGACTGGAGATTTACTTGTACTTTGGATTAAGCCAATGAATGTCTGGTGTTAGTGTGGCTGGAGATTTACTTGTACTATGGATTAAGCCAATAAATGTCTGGTGTTAGTGTGGCTGGAGATTTACTAGTACTTTGGATTAAGTCAATGAATGTCTGGTGTTAGTGTGGCTGGAGATTTACTAGTACTTTGGATTAAGCCAATGAATGTCTGGTGTTAGTGTGACTGGAGATTTACTAGTACTTTGGATTAAGTCAATGAATGTCTGGTGTTAGTGTGACTGGAGATTTACTTGTACTTTGGATTAAGCCAATAAATGTCTGGTGTTAGTGTGCCCTCTAAGTCAATTTGACATACCACTGATGCACAGCAATTACTTTTGACCCGTCAAAATTGGTGGAGATTTGGATTAAGTCAATGAATTTCTGACATTAGTGTGCCTTCTAAGTCAAAATTTTGTGCCCAATCTCTTTCTCTGTGATGACTTACAAGAAAACACAGTTTTTATAATTTTGACTCGACTAAAAATAATTGTCTTTTGTTAGAAGGCACACAGACTCACAGTCTAGCAGACAAATAAAACAAAACATGGTCTGAATGACTTGGTGAACGGCACCAATGCCTATCTGAAGTTTGCCTTTCAATGTTTTTAAGTTTTGTAATTGTGATGTCATACTGGAGTGAAATATATTTTTAATTTTCACACACTTTATTTAACTAATGGTTATAGCATGAGTGCCAACAATGATGAAAGTGTCACTCTCAGTCTGATGATGATGTCAGAAGTAAGTTGACATGGTTTCATATACATAACATTCAGCCATTGTATGTGATGTTTTTCACAAATCTATCTTGACATGTTTATATAAAATTTCAGATTATGGTATCTACTTTTTATCAATACTGCCCTCTTGTGGTAAAAACAGCATATTAGCAATCTCTTGTTTTTAGAACCACTGTGTTGTAATACATAGATGTACATATGAAATGTCAGTGCTTTAATAAGGGGCCTTTATTGCATTTAAATATGAATTAAATTGACACATTTTTTTAAGTGTTTTTAATCTTTATAAGATTTTAATACAAATGAATTACATCATGTATGCGACAGTGATTGGGGTGAAGTGGGGGTTGAAACTAAGTCATCAGCTGGGGTGAAGTGGGGGTTGAAACTAAGTCATCAATTGAGGTGAAGTGGGGTTGAAACTAAGTCATCAATTGGGGTGAAGTGGGGGTTGAAACTAAGTCATCAATTGGGGTGAAGTGGGGGTGAAACTAAGTCATCAGCTGGGGTGAAGTGGGGGTTGAAACTAAGTCATCAATTGGGGTGAAGTGGGGTTGAAACTAAGTCATCAATTGGGGTGAAGTGGGGGTTGAAACTTAGTCATCAATTGGGGTGAAGTGGGGTTGAAACTAAGTCATCAGCTGGGGTGAAGTGGGGGTTGAAACTAAGTCATCAGTTGGGGTGAAGTGGGGGTTGAAACTAAGTCATCAATTGGGGTGAAGTGGGGATTGAAACTTAAGTCATCAGTTGGGGTGAAGTGGGGGTTGAAACTAAGTCATCAGCTGGGGTGAAGTGGGGTTAAAATTAAGTCATCAGCTGGGGTGAAGTGGAATTGAAAGTAAGTCATCAGTTTGGGTGAATTGGGGATTAAAACTAAGTCATCAGTTGGGTTGAAGTGGAATTGATAGTAAGTCATCAGTTTGGGTGAAGTGGGGTTAAAATTAAGTCATCAGCTGGGGTGACGTGGGGATTGAACCTAAGTCATCAACTGGGATGAAGTGGGGATGAAACTAAGGAATATAGTGGATACTTTAAATAAATATTATGTAACTCTTCTTCCAATCTGTAATGACTGTACATCTGATGAGAAGAAGCCTATACACATGTGAAATCATGTGGAAAATGTAACTATCTGAACTAGAGACTTGCATATGAAATAAAAAATTAAAAAAAAAAAATATTAAAAAAAAATCTACCTATCCCACCAATTCTAAAATTGAATGTAACCGGAACCACACAATTTTTTTTATTAGGCCTAATGAAAACACAGAAACGTTTATCAAAGGAATCTGAGTATGGGTTTTTTTTTTCAACTGTAAAATCAGCCAGTTTTCACATTAAAATTGGTCATATTTTATGAATTACTACAGATTAAGGGGTTGGCTATGTTACATAAATCTACACTAAGTTAAAGGGCTTTATTTAATGAGCTGCATGACTTTGGTCCCACTGCAGCACTATATTGTATTGTATCAGTGTATGGATAGTGTTACAAGTACGTGTATACTAGTATGGTGTGTGGATGATGTGGACTGTTTAGGAATTTCAAAGTGAGGCTAGCTCTGCCACGACTCACCACAGGCATACCATTCTGATCCTCTCTACATCTACCTACATGCCAGGGAATATATCTTTGATTGATTTGTTAAAGAGCTTACTGGGATAAAAGCTGTTAACACATGTGGACTTTTTTATTGGTTACCGGTGAATTCAATATAAGTACATCACAATGACTAGCATTAGTAGTACTATGAATCAATTTGTGGTGAGGTTGCCGAGGACTATGCTTGGATCTAAGTGTACATACCAGTATGAAATTATTGATGTCTTGGAGAAATGTGAGACTTCCTATACATCGATGTAAAGTGGCTATTGTGTCATTCTGTTCACCTGTACTAATGATTGCAAAAAAATACGACATTTTTAATTTGATAGTTCCATCATGGGGACGTGCTACAGTCTTAGACAGGTACGTAGGAATTATTGTAGGAAAATTAAACTTGCTATAGAAATACCATTTTATATGCATTTATTTTGAAAAATTATTACATGTAAAAGTACAATCATTATCTCTCAGATCTGTGAACTCTGTTTATTCACTGTCTTATCTCGGATCTGATACAGCATTTTGTGTTTTCTACTTTACAAAACAATTCAAGGGTTTTTTTTTTATTAGTTCCAACCTCAGAGTGTAAATAATTTATGTAGTATATTTCAGTTAAATCACTCAGTCTTCTAAACAATAACAACTAAAGTAGGCTGTGTGATTGAGCTGAAATATACAAGGTAAATTATTTATTTTCTGAGTTTACAACTACTACAAGATATGAAATAACATTTTTGATTGATTTCAGATTTTGACATTTCTACGTATACTTGTAGCTGTCATTTGGTAACTTTTCCTTCAACTTTGTCTTATCCAACATTATCAAATTATCAAATTATCAAATTATCAAATTATCAAATTATCAAATTAGATTGAAAGAGACTAATTATTTGTCAGCTAAATGTGAATTTAGACCTGGCAAACATTTTATATTTATCTGGAAATACATAAATTTATAAGAGATTATGTGCAAAGAGTAAATTTTGTAATCTAGTAACAGTTTATTACAAGAATATGAATGTTTATATCAGATGTTGTACAACTGTTACCATATATCCAGTGTAGTAGTGTACCCACTAAGCCAATTTTGTCCAACTGTTACCATATATCCAGTGTAGTAGTGTACCCACTAAGCCACTTTGACGCACGGCTGACGCACACAATTTGTACAGACACACCAGATTTGGTGTTCCCCTATCTCGTACTACAGTGGTGACTAGTGTACCATCTAAGCCAATTTGATGCGCCGCTGACACACACAATTTGTAGAGACACACTGAATTTGGTGTTCCCCTATCTCGTACTACAGTGGTGACTAGTGTACCATCTAAGCCAATTTGATGCGCCGCTGACACACACAATTTATAGTGACACACCAAAATTCTCTTGCTATGTGGTGACCCCCAAGAAATGCCAGTTTCTATCATACTGACCCACAACAACAAAATTTGGCTATCATTAAAGGGCACACTGTATATATCTGTTACCAGTACCCATTCAATTTTATTGCAAAAGCTGCACTAGATGTAATTGGATTGGATTGTAATTGTAATTTTTGAGATATAATGACTTACTCATGATATTGGGTTCCATGAGATGTATTTGATCACCTTCGATAAATATGTGTATTAGTGTGGTGTAATACATCCAATCAAATTGTTTTTGGGTTCCATGAGATGTATTTGATCACCTTATTCGTGTGGTGTAATACATCCAATCAAATTGATTTTGGGTTCCATGAGATGTATTTGATCACCTTAGATAAATATGTGTATTAGTGTGGTGTAATACATCCAATCAAATTGATTTTTGAGTTCCATGAGATGTATTTGATCACCTTAGATAAATATGTGTATTAGTATGGTGTAATACATCCAATCAAATTGATTTTGAGTTCCATGAGATGTATTTGATCACCTTAGATAAATATGTGTATTAGTGTGGTGTAATACATCCAATCAAATTGATTTTTGAGTTCCATGAGATGTATTTGATCACCTTAGATAAATATGTGTATTCGTGTGGTGTAATACATCCAATCAAATTGATTTTGGGTTCCATGAGATGTATTTGATCACCTTAGATAAATATGTGTATTAGTGTGGTGTAATACATCCAATCAAATTGATTTTGAGTTCCATGAGATGTATTTGATCACCTTAGATAAATATGTGTATTAGTGTGGTGTAATACATCCAATCAAATTGATTTTGAGTTCCATGAGATGTATTTGATCACCTTAGATAAATATGTGTATTAGTGTGGTGTAATACATCCAATCAAATTGATTTTGAGTTCCATGAGATGTATTTGATCACCTTAGATAAATATGTGTATTCGTGTGGTGTAATACATCCAATCAAATTGATTTTTGAGTCCATACCCAAAAATCAGCAAACCAATAAAAATGTCCATATGGATGACAAGTAGGTATTCATTTTGAATTTTTAATTCACAAAATAACTCTACTGTGTTTTCCTACTTCAAAAAAAAAATGTGAAATAACATATACTACATCCTTTTTGTAACTCAATAAATTGTAAAATATTTGTTTTTATGCATGCAATGACAAACTTTCTTCACACTTGTCAGCTTTTTATAATTTATTGAGTTTATCAATGTTATTTCACATTGTTTTATCAAGTAGGAAAACATGATAGAGTTATCTTTAGAATTAAAAAACCTAAATAAATACCCTTTTGTTGGCCATATGGTCATTTTAAACACATCATCAGTTCGGTAAACCATATTGTGGTAATACTAATTGTTGAAAATATTAATTATGGTATAGCACACTATGGTCACTTTAAACACATCATCAGTTCGGTAAACCATACTGTGATAATACTAATTGTTTTCTGTTTTAATTATGGTATAGCACACTATGGTGTGTTTAATTAGTCACCTAATTAATACAATACTTTTGATATTGTTTTCACTATTTTCATAAAATTAATCACTATGGTGTGTTTTTTACTTAATTTGATATTATTTTGACTCTTTTCGTAAGATTGAAATCCAAGTGAATCAACCAACTCTACATTATTGATCCTCAGAATCATTAAAATTGTATAATACATCCCCTTTAGAATTGGTTAATATTTAATGATAATGTAAAGTATTCACTGTTTTAATTAACATCTAGTGTTTTGTGAATGCAATTAATAGTTGTAGTTAGTATGTAAATATATGTATATGCAAGTAATAAGACCTACTATCTCTATTGTTATGTAAATATATGTATATGCAAGTAATAAGACCTACTATCTCTCTATTGTTATGTAAATATATGTATATGCAAGTAATAAGACCTACTCTCTCTATTATTACGTAACAATAATGACTATTTTCATTAATACACCGTCTGTGACAAATAATTCTATTATTATCTATGTTCTGTTCTTCAAACTAAACAATTCTATTATACATGTACATGGTGTGAATTTAACTTTTATATTGGTAGTAAGTCAGAGTTAGCCAAGTGATTTTAACTTTTATATTGGTAGTAAGTCAGAGTTAGCCAAGTGAATTTAACTTTTATATTGGTAGTAAGTCAGAGTTAGCCAAGTGAATTTAACTTTTATATTGGTAGTAAGTCAGAGTTAGCCAAGTGAATTTAACTTTTATATTGGTAGTAAGTCAGATTTAGCCAAGTGATTTGAACTTTTATACTTGGTAGTAAGTAAGAGTTAGCCAAGTGATTTGAACTTTTATACTTGGTAGTAAGTCAGAGTTAGCCAAGTGAATTTAACTTTTATACTGGTAGTAAGTCAGAGTTAGCCAAGTGAATTTAACTTTTATATTGGTAGTAAGTCAGAGTTAGCCAAGTGAATTTAACTTTTATACTGGTAGTAAGTCAGAGTTAGCCAAGTGAATTTAACTTTTATACTTGGTAGTAAGTCAGAGTTAGCCAAGTGATTTGAACTTTTATACTTGGTAGTAAGTAAGAGTTAGCCAAGTGATTTGAACTTTTATACTTGGTAGTAAGTCAGAGTTAGCCAAGTGAATTTAACTTTTATATTGGTAGTAAGTCAGAGTTAGCCAAGTGAATTTAACTTTCATACTTGGTAGTAAGTCAGAGTTAGCCAAGTGAATTTAACTTTTATACTTGGTAGTAAGTCAGAGTTAGCCAAGTGAATTTAAGTTTTATGCCTGGTAGTAAGTAAGAGTTAGCCGAGTGAACTGTTTCAACTAGCTGGAACTGAAACATTTTTATGTCCCATCAGTAGCAGATAGTGCAGACTATCACCTTATACTTACTTATGGTAGTGTAGATACAAGGTTTGCAGTCTATGTAACCTGGACTACCACTAATTATTTCACAACCTACATTGAAGCAGAAATTACACTATTTTATGGTCTGAAAGAGTGATAAAGTCAGTCAGAAGTTAAGTAGAAAGCTGTAAGGTCATCATAAAAATGAAAAATAAAAAATTGAAATATATCTAGTTCTCAATTAACCTACTCCAGTAGACATATGCTTGACTTGCCCTATGTGGCATAGTATGTATAAAGCTGTCTTTGCAGGTCATAGTTGGTGACATTTCAATACCTAATACTAACTAATCAGTCATGTAAATTATTATACTATATATTATATTTTAAAGACAGCTTGTACATCAATCAATCAATCTAATATTTATTCATGGTTTCTATTTTCTATTTGTGTAAAAATCAGACCAATTGAAATCCTTTGAAGTAGTATTACGGTACTATTAAACAATGTGTTACTACAAGATGAGCTTTTTTTCCCAGTATAATAATTTTATCATTGTAGATCACCTACATGTAATGAAAAGTGCTAGAGTAACAGCTGTTGTATGTCCTAGAAAAGCAATGCATGACTACCTCATGTACCAGCATATTGTACAGTGTCCATGTGTAGGTTGTGATATTTGGGTGTACATGTACATTACAGGTTTTTAGATTGAAATATTTCAGGGCAGTGTGCTGCATTTTCTTGTATTTATATATAGTTGAAATATGACTACTAGTCTGGCTGGCTAATCAAGTGATTCATTACAGCTCCTATAGCCATGCCAGGCAAACCAACAAAAAAGCCTGGCTGGCTAATCAAGTGATTCACTACAGCTACTATAGCCATGCCAGGCAAACCAACAAAAAAGCCTGGCTGGCTAATCAAGTGATTCACTACAGCTACTATAGCCATGCCAGGCAAACCAACAGAAAAGCCTGGCTGGCTAATCAAGTGATTCACTACAGCTACTATAGCCATGCCAGGCAAACCAACAGAAAAGTCTGGCTGGCTAATCAAGTGATTCACTACAGCTACTATAGCCATGCCAGGCAAACCAACAGAAAAGCCTGGCTGGCTAATCAAGTGATTCACTACAGCTACTATAGCCATGCCAGGCAAACCAACAGAAAAGCCTGGCTGGCTAATCAAGTGATTCACTACAGCTACTATAGCCATGCCAGGCAAACCAACAGAAAAGCCTGGCTGGCTAATCAAGTGATTCACTACAGCTACTATAGCCATGCCAGGCAAACCAACAGAAAAGCCTGGCTGGCTAATCAAGTGATTCACTACAGCTACTATAGCCATGCCAGGCAAACCAACAAAAAAGCCTGGCTGGCTAATCAAGTGATTCACTACAGCTCAGTAGAGTAATTAAAACAGGATACACCTAAATGAAGACCATGTCAACAAATTTCCAACTTATTTGAATTGCCAACCATAATAAAGAAAAAATCATTACTTCAATATTTTAACGAGTTTTGTTGTGATGGCTGAACAGAGGAAAATATAATTACATAAGTCTAATCTAAATCTAATATTCACAATGTAATTATTTTACTGGCCTTGATTACTATTAATATGGCAACGTAAGGTGTATTAGGTTTAATAATAACATTAATTTATTATAGATTATTAAAAATATAAATGCAAATATTATCATATCTGGTTATCTCCACCTTATTATGGTTAATAATAGTACCATCCCTAAAATTATTGAATATTAATATAGAAGTACATTCGAATGATAAATAAAGCATTTCAACAGAAATGGTTATTAAATTTACTATTTTCAGTTACTAGAACAGAATTGAATTAAGTATTCAATGTGACAGATGTTTGTATAAAATCCTTTATTATCCCCGTCTACATAAATATACATACAATGTACGGTATAAAATATTAGGATTAAAATTAGTCCATATGTTCATTTTATTCCTATGCATATAATGGACTTAAAGCCAGTCAAAGTTACGTCATTACTTACCTGTACATGTATACATATTGAGTATTATTTTAGGTAAATTAGTGGACACATGCTACATGTATTTGTTGTACCAGCAACATATTGTGACAATGAATAAAACATCATTTCTAATGTCATATTTTGATAACCTCAACCCCTATTTGAAAATGGAGTAGCATAGAGAGAAATATGAAATATTTGATGTTAGGGTTAGTTACTATATACATATACATGATAGAAGACTGGATTTTGTTGATTTACTTGTATATTTGTTACAAATCTGTTGATAATTTGTTTTCATCTGTTTCAGCTATCGTATGTGGGTGATTATTTTAACATTTCTTGGTTATACAAGTTATCATCTATCAAGAAAACCTATCAGTGTTGTCAAGGTAAGATTACATAGTAGACACTTGGGAATTGTTACTCAATAAACATCAAATAAATCCCCCTCTCAACCTCAATATTGAAATGAAGGTCTAGAGATATCAAATGTTAACTAGCCCAGAGATTTCACCCTCTGACTCTACATACTGGCTGTTTTGATCTGTTCTAATGAACAACGTTGTCAAGCCAGATACCCAAGTCTGTGACAGTTTTCTGAATTTCAAGTTCTGCAACTAAGCCAACCCCTTAATCATTTACTATGGTACAGATTTCTGACCTTCTGCAGCAACTAAACCAACCCCCTTAATCATTTACTATGTTACAGATTTCTGACCTTCAGCAGCAACTAAACCAACCCCCTTAATCATTTACTATACTACAGATTTCTGACCTACTGCAGCAACTAAGCCAATCCCCTTAATCAGTTACTATGTTACAGATTTCTGACCTACTGCAGCAACTAAGCCAACCCCCTTAATCATTTACTATGTTACAGATTTCTGACCTACTGCAGCAACTAAGCCAACCCCCTTAATCAGTTACTATGTTACAGATTTCTGACCTTCTGCAGCAACTAAGCCAACCTATATTTATATATATCTATAGGACAAGAAATTGTCATTAAAATAATAACAAGGAACAAAACACTAGAATGAAAACAGTTACAAGATGTACTGTATTAGGACAAGAAAGTGACTGGTACATATATGATGTGCTCATGTACAAGATGGCACTTTAGTCACTTCTTATTTTTGCTCTTTTGTTTTCTAGTAAAATAAGCGAAAGTGTATTTTTAGGTCTTTAGTGAAAATTTCCAGGTTTACAGTACATCATAAATGGGTATTAATAAATCAATGTTTGTCACATTCACATGCACAAAATACACAGTACAAAATAGAAATACTGGTATTTAGTAATTTTAATAAATCAATGTTTGTCACATTCAAATGCACAAAAAACACAGTACAAAATAGAAATACTGGTATTTAGTAATTTTGTTTGATTGGTTGCTTCCTTTTAAGAAAAATTTGTATTGATTAAAAAAACCTTAGAAAACAGGTTGATAAGATTGGAACCTGAAATGAATTAGAAGAGTGCTGGTTAATGAACTCAATTCTATTTATACATATATTTTATAAAATAAATTAAATTGAATGAAATATATCAAATATACAGATTATAGATCACACAGCTGTTACATATATGTATTGATCAGAAGGGGAAATGTCAACAAACAATGATAACACCATAAAAAATGATTCTTTCTATCAATTTTTCATATTAAATGGTAACATATGTCTACTGAGGGTTTTACCAGCATTAACAGAATGTTGGCCTGTCATGTGCTCTACATGTACAAATGTACAAATGTACAAATGTACTAGCCCAGAGACTTGGCTATCTGACTTGACAGTATAGCCCAGAGACTTGGCTATCTGACTTGACAGTATAGCCCAGAGACTTGGTTATCTGATGACAGTATAGCCCAGAGACTTGGTTATCTGACTTGACAGTATAGCCCAGAGACTTGGTTATCTGACTTGACAGTATAGCCCAGAGACTTGGTTATCTGATGACAGTATAGCCCAGAGACTTGGCTATCTGACTTGACAGTATAGCCCAGAGACTTGGTTATCTGACTTGACAGTATAGCCCAGAGACTTGGCTATCTGACTTGACAGTATAGCCCAGAGACTTGGTTATCTGATGACAGTATAGCCCAGAGACTTGGCTATCTGACTTGACAGTATAGCCCAGAGACTTGGCTATCTGACTTGACAGTATAGCCCAGAGACTTGGTTATCTGATGACAGTATAGCCCAGAGACTTGGTTATCTGACTTGACAGTATAGCCCAGAGACTTGGTTATCTGACTTGACAGTATAGCCCAGAGACTTGGTTATCTGATGACAGTATAGCCCAGAGACTTGGCTATCTGACTTGACAGTATAGCCCAGAGACTTGGTTATCTGACTTGACAGTATAGCCCAGAGACTTGGCTATCTGATGACAGTATAGCCCAGAGACTTGGCTATCTGACTTGACAGTATAGCCCAGAGACTTGGTTATCTGACTTGACAGTATAGCCCAGAGACTTGGCTATCTGATGACAGTATAGCCCAGAGACTTGGCTATCTGACTTGACAGTATAGCCCAGAGACTTGGCTATCTGACTTGACAGTATAGCCCAGAGACTTGGCTATCTGACTTGACAGTATAGCCCAGAGACTTGGCTATCTGACTTGACAGTATAGCCCAGAGACTTGGTTATCTGACTTGACAGTATAGCCCAGAGACTTGGTTATCTGATGACAGTATAGCCCAGAGACTTGGTTATCTGATGACAGTATAGCCCAGAGACTTGGTTATCTGACTTGACAGTATAGCCCAGAGACTTGGCTATTTGATGACAGTATAGCCCATAGACTTGGCTATTTGATGACAGTATAGCCCAGAGACTTGGCTATCTGACTTGACAGTATAGCCCAGAGACTTGGTTATCTGACTTGACAGTATAGCCCAGAGACTTGGCTATCTGACTTGACAGTATAGCCCAGAGACTTGGCTATCTGACTTGACAGTATAGCCCAGAGACTTGGTTATCTGACTTGACATTATAGCCCAGAGACTTGGCTATCTGACTTGACATTATAGCCCATAGACTTGGTTATCTGACTTGACAGTATAGCCCATAGACTTGGCTATCTGACTTGACAGTATAGCCCAGAGACTTGGCTATCTGACTTGGCTATCTGATGACAGTATAGCCCAGAGACTTGGCTATCTGACTTGGCTATCTGATGACAGTATAGCCCAGAGACTTGGCTATCTGACTTGACAGTATAGCCCAGAGACTTGGTTATCTGACTTGACAGTATAGCCCAGAGACTTGGCTATCTGACTTGACAGTATAGCCCAGAGACTTGGCTATCTGACTTGACAGTATAGCCCAGAGACTTGGCTATCTGATGACAGTATAGCCCAGAGACTTGGCTATCTGACTTGACAGTATAGCCCAGAGACTTGGTTATCTGACTTGACAGTATAGCCCAGAGACTTGGCTATCTGACTTGACAGTATAGCCCAGAGACTTGGCTATCTGACTTGACAGTATAGCCCAGAGACTTGGTTATCTGACTTGACATTATAGCCCAGAGACTTGGCTATCTGACTTGACATTATAGCCCATAGACTTGGCTATCTGACTTGACAGTATAGCCCATAGACTTGGCTATCTGACTTGACAGTATAGCCCAGAGACTTGGCTATCTGACTTGGCTATCTGATGACAGTATAGCCCAGAGACTTGGCTATCTGACTTGGCTATCTGATGACAGTATAGCCCAGAGACTTGGCTATCTGACTTGACAGTATAGCCCAGAGACTTGGTTATCTGACTTGACAGTATAGCCCAGAGACTTGGCTATCTGACTTGACAGTATAGCCCAGAGACTTGGCTATCTGACTTGACAGTATAGCCCAGAGACTTGGCTATCTGATGACAGTATAGCCCAGAGACTTGGCTATCTGACTTGACAGTATAGCCCAGAGACTTGGCTATCTGACTTGACAGTATAGCCCAGAGACTTGGCTATCTGACTTGACAGTATAGCCCAGAGACTTGGCTATCTGACTTGACAGTATAGCCCAGAGACTTGGCTATCTGATGACAGTATAGCCCAGAGACTTGGCTATCTGACTTGACAGTATAGCCCAGAGACTTGGCTATCTGACTTGACAGTATAGCCCAGAGACTTGGTTATCTGACTTGACAGTATAGCCCAGAGACTTGGTTATCTGACTTGACAGTATAGCCGAAAGACTTGGCTATCTGACTTGACAGTATAGCCCAGAGACTTGGTTATCTGACTTGACAGTATAGCCGAAAGACTTGGCTATCTGACTTGACATACTGGCTTGACAATATAGCCCATAGACTTGGCTATCTGACTTGACATACTGGCTTGACAGTATAGCCCATAGACTTGGCTATCTGACTTGACAGTATAGCCCATAGACTAGACTTGGCTATCTGACTTGACATACTGGCTTGGCAGTATAGCCCATAGACTTGGCTATCTGACTTGACATACTGGCTTGACAGTATAGCCCATAGACTTGGCTATCTGACTTGACAGTGTAGCCCATAGACTAGACTTGGCTATCTGACTTGACATACTGGCTTGGCAGTATAGCCCAGAGACTTGGCTATCTGACTTGACATACTGGCTTGACAGTATAGCCCAGAGACTTGGCTATCTGACTTGACATACTGGCTTGACAGTATAGCCCAGAGACTTGGCTATCTGACTTGCCTATCTGACTTGACAGTATAGCCCAGAGACTTGGGTTCAACATTTTTAGGCATTACATGACAGATACAGTGTCCAATACACTTATATGCGTGGAATACATTTACGTAAATTGTTTTAAATTGTTTTGATTTCTACAGAGTGTGTTACATCGTAACTGTCAGATACCACTAGATGGTGAAGAATACATACAGTTTGCTCAGAATGATAGCTGTTCATGTTGCTGGGCACCATTCAGTAAGTCTACAGTTTACTAAGAATGATAGCTATTCATGTTGCTGGGCACCATTCAGTAAGTCTATAGTTTGCTAAGAATGATAGCTATTCATGTTGCTGGGCACCATTCAGTAAGTCTATAGTTTGCTAAGAATGATAGCCATTCATGTTGCTGGGCACCATTCAGTAAGTCTATAGTTTACTAAGAATGATAGCTATTCATGTTGCTGGGTACCATTCAGTAAGTCTATAGTTTGCTAAGAATGATAGCTATTCATGTTGCTGGGCACCATTCAGTAAGTCTATAGTTTGCTAAGAATGATAGCTATTCATGTTGCTGGGCACCATTCAGTAAGTCTATAGTTTACTAAGAATGATAGCTATTCATGTTGCTGGGTACCATTCAGTAAGTCTACAGTTTACTAAGAATGATAGCTATTCATGTTGCTGGGCACCATTCAGTAAGTCTATAGTTTACTAAGAATGATAGCTATTCATGTTGCTGGGCACCATTCAGTAAGTCTATAGTTTACTAAGAATGATAGCTATTCATGTTGCTGGGCACCATTCAGTAAGTCTATAGTTTACTAAGAATGATAGCTATTCATGTTGCTGGGCACCATTCAGTAAGTCTATAGTTTACTAAGAATAATAGCTATTCATGTTGCTGGGCACCATTCAGTAAGTCTACAGTTTACTAAGAATGATAGCTATTCATGTTGCTGGGCACCATTCAGGAAGCATAAAGTAAAATTCAGATTTTATTTGCATTTCGAGGCGAGCCCCCCATTGTGTGATCATCTCTTACAGAATTCTAATTGTATTGTTTTTCTCTGCCATAGATGGAGACAATGCCAATGAATTACTGGGAAGTCTTGATCTGGCCTATTTGTTTGCCTATGCAGTCGCTATGTTTTTCAGGTAACAAAATCTAAAATACTTCATTATGTTCCAAGAACTTTTTGGATTAATTTTGCTGATAAGTGCTTGGTGATAAAATAAAACCCCACTAAATGTACTTTTCACTAAAGATTTACTATATATATCATATTAAATCAGTGAATATGAAATAAAACCCCACTAAATGTACTTTCCACCAAAGATTTACTATATATATCATATTAAATCAGTGAATATGAAATAAAACCCCACTAAATGTACTTTTCACTAAAGATTTACTATATATATCATATTAAATCAGTGAATATGAAATAAAACCCCACTAAATGTACTTTTCACCAAAGATTTACTATATATCTCATATTAAATCAGTGAATATGAAATAAAACCCCACTAAATGTACTTTCCACCAAAGACTTACTATATATCTCATATTAAATCAGTGAATATGAAATAAAACCCCACTAAATGTACTTTCCACCAAAGACTTACTATATATCTCATATTAAATCAGTGAATATGAAATAAAACCTCACTAAACGTACTTTTCACCAAAGATTTACTATATATCTCATATTAAATCAGTGAATATGAAATAAAACCCCACTAAATGTACTTTCCACTAAAGATTTACTATATATATCATCTTAAATCAGTGAATATGAAAAAAAAAACACCAAAGAATTAAACTACTGATTTGTAGCCTAAGTTATATTATGTGACTTCCACTATAAGTTAGAACTGTACAAAAAAAGACTAATGAAATGAATAATGAAACAATACGGAAGTATATGGATACACAGAACTGAAATGATGTATTCTCATGGACTGAATGATTATGAACCTACAGGAATTCAAAACTAGACATTACTTGATTTTCATTCCCTTCTTTTTTGTCACATGATTATTTTCTTTTGTACATTCAGACTTTCTGACATACATGTTATGTAGATACTTTTAGTTAATGTTTCATGCTATTATTGAAAGTGTTATGATTGGAAGTAAGGCTGGCTTTAGAACTTTTCAACCACCAGTTCTAACCGTCATTTATTTTGATCGTCATTTACAAAAGCACTGTGTTATACATATTATAGATCTGGCTGATGCCTAATCTGACTTGCATCTTTAATAATAATTTACTTTATATTTATCTGATTTGCATCTTTAATAATAATATATTTTATATTTATCTGATTTGCATCTTAAATAATAATATATTTTATATTTATCTGATTTGCATCTTAAATAATATATTTTATATTTATCTGACTTGCATCTTTAATAATATATTTTATATTTATCTGATTTGCATCTTAAATAATAATATATTTTATATTTATCTGACTTACATCTTTAATAATAATATATTTTATATTTATCTGATTTGCATCTTAAATAATAATATATTTTATATTTATCTGACTTACATCTTTAATAATAATATATTTTATATTTATCTGATTTGCATCTTTAATAATAATATATTTTATATTTATCTGACTTACATCTTAAATAATAATATATTTTATATTTATCTGATTTGCATCTTAAATAATAATATATTTTATATTTATCTGACTTACATCTTAAATAATATATTTTTTATTTATCTGATTTGCATCTTTAATAGTAATAATATATTTTATATTTATCTGACTTACATCTTAAATAATATATTTTTTATTTATCTGATTTGCATCTTTAATAGTAATAATATATTTTATATTTATCTGATTTGCATCTTTAATAGTAATAATATATTTTATATTTATCTGATTTGCATCTTTAATAGTAATAATATATTTTATATTTATCTGATTTGCATCTTTAATAGTAATAATATATTTTATATTTATCTGATTTGCATCTTTAATAGTAATAATATATTTTATATTTATCTGACTTACATCTTAAATAATAATATATTTTATATTTATCTGACTTGCATCTTAAATAATAATATATTTTATATTTCAGTGGTCATATAGGAGAAAGAGTAAATCTTAGATATTTCTTAACATTTGGTATGATAATGAGTGGATTATTCACTATCTTATTTGGAATGGGCTATTTCTGGAATGTACATACTTTACCATATTATATAGTAGTTCAGGTAAGTACTTTTATTTTCTCTATTTCATCTTTGTATACATTGATGTACATGTAGTAATGGTAGTGGCTAAAGTTATAGCACGTAAACGGCCATGTTTCAATCCTGTGTCATCACATTAATGTTATCGTATCAGTGGAGTTATAAAGATTATGTGAGATCATTCATTCATTTTTTCTTGACCAACTTTTTCGATAGCTCTGTCAGACAACTGTCTTCACACATAAGTTTAAACTCAATCGTAAGTGGGCCTTTGTATCATCTACACTGAGTGAGATAAAGGAAACAGCGCCCTCACACATGTACTATGGTGATGTCACATGCTGGTTATTAGAAAGACAAAAGATTGTATAGTTTGGCCATTAGGGGTGTTGTTCAGTGGCAGCTTTTAGACTCAACGTAAACATCATGATATCTGAGTTCTGTATCCACCTTTGAAAAAAATCATCCTTTCCCAGTGTTTAGCAGTAAAACTTTGTTGTATTCTCAACCAGTCCAAAAATTATGTTCACTTTGTTTCAGTCAATTTATTTTTTACAATTTGAAATGTTTTGTATGATTTTGATTCTAGATAATAGGAGGAGCATTCCAGTCAACAGGATGGCCTAGTATGGTAGCTGTTATGGGTAATTGGTTTGGTAAAGGAAGGTAAATTGGCCTAATCATCTATAGGTGTCAATGTCAAACTATGCAGATGTATGTAAATTTATGTAAATTGTCAACAATCATCCATGGGTGTCAATGTGGAACTATGCAGATTTATGTTAATTTATTTAAATTGTCAATTATCTATGGACGTCAGTGTCGAACTATGCAGATCCTGATATGTATGTAAATTTATGTAAATTTTCAACAAATCATTTATGGGGACAATAACACAGTTGTTAAAAATTAAGTTAAATTTAAGTAATTCATTTATGTATACCATACATTAAAACTTTCTGTGCCATAGTTGACAAAGTTTGGCAGTATAATTAGCTTTGATAATGTTGTAATTTTCAGACGTGGTCTTATAATGGGTATATGGAACTCCCATACAAGTGTTGGCAATATCCTAGGATCTCTCATAGCTGGTATATTTGTAGACGATGCCTGGGGACTGTCTTTTATTGTACCTGGTGTTATCATATCAACGATGGGAATCATTATATTTTTATTTCTAATAGTCCGTAAGTACTGTCATTATTTATTTATGTCAAAGTCAAGGGAAACTTTGCTATTTTGCTATTTCAGTAAATGTAGAGATTAAGAGTAATCTTGCAGTGAGCGTTCTCTTTTTGAAAATTACCAATTAGTTTGTCTATCTACCAGTGTTTGTTTTGTCATCATTGTTTAGTTGTTATTATATCAATCATAGTGTTGCAGTGTATTAGTGTCAGTGTCTCTACCATATTGTCATGTCTGTCAGCATGTCAGTGACTTTGTAAATGTCTGTGTTAATGTATTTTTCACTGTTCATCGCAGTTTTTTGTCAGTGACTACTACTACTACTACTACTACTACTACTACTACTACTACTACTACCACTACCACTACCACCACCACCACCACCACCACCACCACCACTACCACCACTGATAGTAAAACTAATCTTTGTCTAATGTTTTATCTTCAGATCCAGCTGATGTAGGGTGTACATTACCAGATCATGAGTCTGGTAATACGGTATGTTAGAATGACTAAAACTGCTATTCAACATCACTTTTATCCAGTTGTTAAACCTAAGCCAAGCTCTCTGCATACATCTACCTAGCAGTGCCAATAATCAGATGATCCATACTTAGTTTAAGGCCAGGCTCTCTGTATACATCTACCTAGCAGTGCCAATAATCAGATGATCCATACTTAGTTTAAGGCCAGGCTCTCTGTATACATCTACTTAGCAGTGCCAATAATCAGATGATCCATACATAGTTTAAGGCCAGGCTCTCTGCATACATCCACTTAGCAGTGCCAATAATTAGATGATCCATACTTAGTTTAAGGCCAGACTCTCTGCATACATCTACCTAGCAGTGCCAATAATCAGATGATCCATACATAGTTTAAGGCCAGACTCTCTGCATACATCCACTTAGCAGTGCCAATAATTAGATGATCCATACATAGTTTAAGGCCAGGCTCTCTGTATACATCTACCTAGCAGTGCCAATAATCAGATGATCCATACATAGTTTAAGGCCAAGCTCTCTGTATACATCTACTTAGCAGTGCCAATAATTAGATGATCCATACATAGTTTAAGGCCAGACTCTCTGCATACATCTACTTAGCAGTGCCAATAATTAGATGATCCATACATAGTTTAAGGCCAGACTCTCTGCATACATCTACCTAGCAGTGCCAATAATCAGATGATCCATACTTAGTTTAAGGCCAGACTCTCTGCATACATCTACCTAGCAGTGCCAATAATCAGATGATCCATACATAGTTTAAGGCCAGGCTCTCTGTATACATCTACCTAGCAGTGCCAATAATTAGATGATCCATACATAGTTTAAGGCCAGGCTCTCTGCATACATCTACCTATCAGTGCCAATAATTAGATGATCCATACATAGTTTAAGGCCAGACTCTCTGTATACATCTACTTAGCAGTGCCAATAATTAGATGATCCATACATAGTTTAAGGCCAGGCTCTCTGCATACATCTACCTAGCAGTGCCAATAATTAGATGATCCATACTTAGTTTAAGGCCAAGCTCTCTGTATACATCTACTTAGCAGTGCCAATAATTAGATGATCCATACTTAGTTTAAGGCCAAGCTCTCTGTATACATCTACTTAGCAGTGCCAATAATTAGATGATCCATACATAGTTTAAGGCCAGACTCTCTGTATACATCCACTTAGCAGTGCCAATAATCAGATGATCCATACATAGTTTAAGGCCAGACTCTCTGTATACATCTACTTAGCAGTGCCAATAATTAGATGATCCATACATAGTTTAAGGCCTGGCTCTCTGTATACATCTACTTAGCAGTGCCAATAATTAGATGATCCATACATAGTTTAAGGCCAGGCTCTCTGCATACATCTACTTAGCAGTGCCAATAATCAGATGATCCATACTTAGTTTAAGGCCAGACTCTCTGCATACATCTACTTAGCAGTGCCAATAATCAGATGATCCATACTTAGTTTAAGGCCAGGCTCTCTGCATACATCTACTTAGCAGTGCCAATAATTAGATGATCCATACATAGTTTAAGGCCAGGCTCTCTGCATACATCTACTTAGCAGTGCCAATAATTAGATGATCCATACATAGTTTAAGGCCAGACTCTCTGCATACATCCACTTAGCAGTGCCAATAATCAGATGATCCATACATAGTTTAAGGCCTGGCTCTCTGTATACATCTACCTAGCAGTGCCAATAATTAGATGATCCATACATATAGTTTAAGGCCAGGCTCTCTGCATACATCTACCTAGCATTGCCAATAATCAGATGATCCATACTTAGTTTAAGGCCTGGCTCTCTGTATACATCTACCTAGCAGTGCCAATAATTAGATGATCCATACATAGTTTAAGGCCAGGCTCTCTGTATACATCCACTTAGCAGTGCCAATAATCAGATGATCCATACTTAGTTTAAGGCCAGACTCTTTGTATACATCTACCTAGCAGTGCCAATAATCAGATGATCCATACATAGTTTAAGGCCAGACTCTCTGTATACATCTACCTAGCAGTGCCAATAATCAGATGATCCATACTTAGTTTAAGGCCAGACTCTCTGTATACATCTACCTAGCAGTGCCAATAATTAGATGATCCGTACATAGTTTAAGGCCAGACTCTCTGCATACATCTACCTAGCAGTGCCAATAATCAGATGATCCATACTTAGTTTAAGGCCAGACTCTCTGTATACATCTACTTAGCAGTGCCAATAATCAGATGATCCATACTTAGTTTAAGGCCAGGCTCTCTGCATACATCTACCTAGCAGTGCCAATAATTAGATGATCCATACTTAGTTTAAGGCCAGGCTCTCTGCATACATCTACCTGCAGTGCTAATAATTAGATGATCCATACTTAGTTTAAGGCCAGGCTCTCTGCATACATCTACCTAGCAGTGTCAATAATCAGATGATCCATACATAGTTTAAGGCCTGGCTCTCTGCATACATCTACTTAGCAGTGCCAATAATCAGATGATCCATACTTAGTTTAAGGCCAGACTCTCTGCATACATCTACTTAGCAGTGCCAATAATCAGATGATCCATACATAGTTTAAGGCCAGGCTCTCTGTATACATCTACTTAGCAGTGCCAATAATTAGATGATCCATACATAGTTTAAGGCCAGACTCTCTGCATACATCCACTTAGCAGTGCCAATAATCAGATGATCCATACATAGTTTAAGGCCAGACTCTCTGCATACATCTACTTAGCAGTGCCAATAATTAGATGATCCATACATAGTTTAAGGCCAGACTCTCTGCATACATCCACTTAGCAGTGCCAATAATCAGATGATCCATACATAGTTTAAGGCCAGACTCTCTGCATACATCTACTTAGCAGTGCCAATAATTAGATGATCCATACATAGTTTAAGGCCAGACTCTCTGCATACATCTACTTAGCAGTGCCAATAATTAGATGATCCATACATAGTTTAAGGCCAGACTCTCTGCATACATCCACTTAGCAGTGCCAATAATCAGATGATCCATACATAGTTTAAGGCCAGACTCTCTGTATACATCTACTTAGCAGTGCCAATAATTAGATGATCCATACATAGTTTAAGGCCAGACTCTCTGCATACATCCACTTAGCAGTGCCAATAATCAGATGATCCATACATAGTTTAAGGCCAGACTCTCTGCATACATCTACTTAGCAGTGCCAATAATTAGATGATCCATACATAGTTTAAGGCCAGACTCTCTGCATACATCTACTTAGCAGTGCCAATAATTAGATGATCCATACATAGTTTAAGGCCAGACTCTCTGCATACATCCACTTAGCAGTGCCAATAATCAGATGATCCATACATAGTTTAAGGCCAGACTCTCTGTATACATCTACCTAGCAGTGCCAATAATTAGATGATCCATACATAGTTTAAGGCCAGACTCTCTGCATACATCCACTTAGCAGTGCCAATAATTAGATGATCCATACATAGTCTAAGGCCAGACTCTCTGTATACATCTACCTAGCAGTGCCAATAATCAGATGATCCATACTTAGTTTAAGGCCAGGCTCTCTGTATACATCTACCTAGCAGTGCCAATAATCAGATGATCCATACTTAGTTTAAGGCCAGGCTCTCTGCATACATCTACTTAGCAGTGCCAATAATCAGATGATCCATACTTAGTTTAAGGCCAGACTCTCTGCATACATCCACTTAGCAGTGCCAATAATCAGATGATCCATACATAGTCTAAGGCCAGACTCTCTGTATACATCTACCTAGCAGTGCCAATAATCAGATGATCCATACATAGTTTAAGGCCAGGCTCTCTGTATACATCTACCTAGCAGTGCCAATAATCAGATGATCCATACTTAGTTTAAGGCCAGGCTCTCTGCATACATCTACTTAGCAGTGCCAATAATCAGATGATCCATACTTAGTTTAAGGCCAGACTCTCTGCATACATCCACTTAGCAGTGCCAATAATCAGATGATCCATACATAGTTTAAGGCCAAGCTCTCTGTATACATCTACTTAGCAGTGCCAATAATTAGATGATCCATACATAGTTTAAGGCCAGACTCTCTGTATACATCTACCTATCAGTGCCAATAATTTGATGATCCATACATAGGTTAATGCCAGGCTCTCTGCATACATCTACCTAACACCGCAATAATTAGATGATCCATACATAACCCAGGAGTCATGTTAGGTGCATGGTTAAAAGCCTCACTGTCTATTGTTTCTGAATGGTTAAAGTCCTTAGGCAATGGTATAATTGGGGACCTGGTAGGATAGAGGTTGCATTGTAAATGCTTTTAAATATTCCTATGCGCTTACAGAGGCTGCACTGGATTGTATGCTCCACAGGGAGTTTAGAAATTATAAAGGGTCTTTGTGTTGCCATTGGTCCATGCCAGGGGTAATAATTGTGAACGCCTTGAGCTCTTAGGCGAAAAAGAAATTATAAATGCACATTTTTATTATTATTATCATTTTCAACCCACACTATTACTGGCGGCACATATGGAATATGTATAATCATTATATGGTCAAATGGTAAGAGTGACTGAACTTGGAAACTGCAAGTTATCAGTTCAAGCTTTATTGCTCCCATTTCTTTCTGAATGGCTAAATTCTTAAGTAAACTTTGAACCCAGCTATTAGTCCTCATTACTGATTGACCAAAAGATTTTATAGAAAAAAGTAATTTCCTTTAATAAACCATGTCAATATTCTGATGTAGATATTGTTAGGAATAAAAGTATGTTATTTTATTTTCAGCTCCACCAAGGTAGAGATGCAATAATAAATAAAGTGGTTCCCCCAGAAGACCAGAAACCAATATCTATATCAAGAGCTATTCTTATACCAGTAAGTAAACATCCTGACCTTAAAGGTCATGACCCCATTTGACCTTTAACCTCAGGTCATTGACTTTCACAAGACCAGAAACCAATACCTATATCAAGAGCTATTTTTATACCAGTAATGAGCCATCTTGACCTAGCATGAGATTGATATAGTAACACTCCAAATTATATGATGACACTGATGTTTAATGTTTTATTCTCTTTTTTTTTCAGGGTGTTATAGAGTTTGCCCTGTGTTTATTTTTTGCCAAATTAGTCAGTTACACATTTCTCTTCTGGCTGCCAACATACATTCATTCTTCAAGTAAGTCAGTTTTGCAAGATGTAAATATTATGCCACAAGATATGGTTTGAATGTCAGCTTTCACTCACAGACAGACTGTTATTGTTTGAGTCAAGTCAGTTTTATTACTTTATTACTTTATTAGTTTTATTACTATATATATATAACTAGATTCAAGATAATGTGAAGCACTTTATAAGGTTCATTCTGATTGGTTAGATAATGTGAAGCACTTTATAAGGTTCATTCTGATTGGTTAGATAATGTGAAGCACTTTATAAAGTTCATTCTGATTGGTTAGATAATGTGAAGCACTTTATAAGGTTCATTCTGATTGGTTAGATAATGTGAAGCACTTTATAAGGTTCATTCTGATTGGTTAGATAATGTGAAGCACTTTATAAGGTTCATTCTGATTGGTTAGATAATGTGAAGCACTTTATAAGGTTCACTCTGATTGGTTAGAATACAAAGGAAACAAGCACTTCGGTTGACTGTATTGTTATTGAGTGATAAAGTACATGTATGTTGTCCAGTGGCAACCTTATAGTAGCTTCAAATCACCCTATCCAATCATTGGCAACCTTATGATAGCTTCAAATCCCCCTATCCAATCATTGGCAACCTTATGATAGCTTCAAATCACCCTATCCAATCATTGGCAACCTTATAATAGCTTCAAATCACCCCATCCAATCATTGGCAACCTTATGATAGCTTCAAATCCCCCTATCCAATCATTGGCAACCTTATAATAGCTTCAAATCACCCTATCCAATCATTGGCAACCTTTTAATAGCTTACAGTGCAGTACCACCTAGGTTGTGTTTTATTTCTATCCCCAATGCAGTACCACCTAAGTTGTGTTTTATTTCTATATCCCCAATGCAGTACCATCTAGGTTGTGTTTTATTTCTATCTCCCCAATGCAGTACCACCTAGATTTTGTTTTATTTCTATATCTCCAATGCAGTACCACCTAGGTTTTGTGTTATTTCTATATCTCCAATTCAGTACCACCTAGGTTGTGTTTTATTTCTATATCTCCCCAATGTCATTGTCAACATGATTATGTTTGCCAATATAACTAAGAAAAATTACATCTCACTGCAAGATATTTGATCTTATTTGGCAACTAACATAAATATTATTGACATACATGTATTTCCTTTTTTGTACCTTCAGCAAAATTTACAGATGAACAAGCAGCCGATTTGTCTACCTTATTTGACATAGGTGGTATTATAGGTGGCATCATCTCTGGTGTTATATCTGATAGGCTAGGTGGTCGTGCCTGTACAGTATTTGTTAGTTTAGCATTGGGTGCTCCTATGGTAAGTATTTGACATGTTGGATTCAAATGTTGATCTCTTGTAACTCCTAGCATTGTTTTTACCATTCTCAGTTTTGTACTTACACACAAAGATCCATGTCAAATCTCAAATCAATAGAAATCATGATAGTGACAAGTCCATGGTGTAGTCTATTAGGATGGCCACATTTTTTTCTGTTTCTCATTACACGACTGACCCAAATTTCAGCTTCAACATCAAAATAAAAATATATATTTATTTGCGCCTACCCATAATATTTTGTGGCACAGCACCCTCTCTGGCAAGAATAAGCAAGTGTCTGGACTGATGTCATCTGCAGTCATGGTAGCGATGACAACACTTGTTCATGAACACAGAGGTTTTTTTCTTATGACGTAAGTTATTCAAGTAGGGTGCTGAAAACATGCCAATGGTGTAGAGATGCTGGGAAAGGGTTTGTTACTAGGAATCCAATAAAAATAAGATAGCAAGGAAGAAAAGAAGATGCAAACATGAAACATGAAGAAGAAGACTTTTTTTATTGTTTTACTTCTTTTTTTTTTAAATTGACAAACCGACTAACCCATAGTTACCATGAAAAAGTAATGAGAAACATAAAAAAAATAGAGTCACACTTAAAGAGAATTTGGAAATAATTACATTATTGGATGACATATGACTCATTGTCTGTATGGCACTCTATCATTATTTGACAACATAGAGCTGGTGGAAAACAATAACAAAATTATTCCTTGTATTTGTTTTATAGATGTATATTTACAGTGTATTTGGTCATATTGGGTTGACTGAAAATATATTCATGTTGATAGCATGTGGAATACTGGTCAATGGACCCTATGCATTGATAACAACAGCTGTAGCTGCAGATTTGGTGAGTTTAGAAATCATACTAGGGAGTCAACTGAAATACCTTTTAATGATACTAGGGAGTCAACTGAAATACCTTTTAATGATACTAGGGAGTCAACTGAAATACCTTTTAATGATACTAGGGAGTCAACTGAAATACATTTAATGATACTAGAGAGTCAACTGAAATACCTTTAATGGTACTAGGGAGTCAACTGAAATACCTTTAATGGTACTAGGGAGTCAACTGAAATACATTTTAATGATTCTAGGGAGTCAACTGAAATACCTTTAATGATACTAGGGAGTCAACTGAAATACCTTTAATGATACTAGGGAGTCAACTGAAATACCTTTAATCATACTAGGGAGTCAACTGAAATACCTTTAATGGTACTAGGGAGTCAACTGAAATACCTTTAATGATACTAGGGAGTCAACTGAAATACCTTTAATGGTACTAGGGAGTCAACTGAAATACCTTTTAATGATACTAGGGAGTCAACTGAAATACCTTTTAATGATACTAGGGAGTCAACTGAAATACCTTTAATGATACTAGGGAGTCAACTGAAATACATTTTAATGATTCTAGGGAGTCAACTGAAATACCTTTAATGATACTAGGGAGTCAACTGAAATACCTTTAATGATACTAGGGAGTCAACTGAAATACCTTTAATGATACTAGGGAGTCAACTGAAATACCTTTAATGATACTAGGGAGTCAACTGAAATACCTTTAATGATACTAGGGAGTCAACTGAAATACCTTTAATCATACTAGGGAGTCAACTGAAATACCTTTAATGGTACTAGGGAGTCAACTGAAATACCTTTAATGGTACTAGGGAGTCAACTGAAATACCTTTTAATGATACTAGGGAGTCAACTGAAATACCTTTTAATGATACTAGGGAGTCAACTGAAATACCTTTAATGATACTAGGGAGTCAACTGAAATACCTTTAATGATACTAGAGAGTCAACTGAAATACCTTTTAATGATACTAGGGAGTCAACTGAAATACCTTTAATGATACTAGAGAGTCAACTGAAATACCTTTAATGGTACTAGGGAGTCAACTGAAATACCTTTAATGGTACTAGGGAGTCAACTGAAATACATTTTAATGATTCTAGGGAGTCAACTGAAATACCTTTAATGATACTAGGGAGTCAACTGAAATACCTTTAATGATACTAGGGAGTCAACTGAAATACCTTTAATCATACTAGGGAGTCAACTGAAATACCTTTAATGGTACTAGGGAGTCAACTGAAATACCTTTAATGATACTAGGGAGTCAACTGAAATACCTTTTAATGATTCTAGGGAGTCAACTGAAATACATTTTAATGCAGGTGAACAAACTGTTATTGTCCTTCTACTGGTACATCATTTCTTCTCATGATGAAATACCTGTAAGTTTCAATGGAGAATATTAAAATACATAATTTTCAACAATGTAGTTAGAAAAGTAAAAGTCATCTCTTAAAATAAGGGAGGTAAAAATTACATACACACACTCTACATACACACACTCTCTTTATCTCTCTCTCTCTCTCTCTCTCTCTCTCTCTCTCTCTCTCTCTCTCTCTCTCTCTCTCTCTCTCTCTCTCTCTCTCTCTCATGCACAATGAGACAGGCAGGAATTGAGGGAGGCACTTATAGACTGAGACAGGGGAGCAGTGTTCTGAATAAATGAGGGGTTCGATCTAGTCAAAATTATTGTACATATATCTTATACACTTATCTGTATGACTCTACAGGGAACTCATCCATCTCTGAATGGTAACTCTAAAGCATTGTCTACAGTGACTGCATTAATTGATGGTACAGGCTCTATAGGTGCTGCGTTAGGACCGTTACTGACTGGTTTAATTAGTCCTTCAGGCTGGTCTAATGTCTTCTATATGCTGATAGCTGCAGATTTAGCTGCATGTTTGGTAAGTATATCTGGTCAAATGTCTTCTATATGCTAATAGCTGTATGTTTGGTAAGTATATCTGGTCTAATGTCTTCTATATGCTGATAACTGCAGATCGAGCTGTATGTTTGGTAAGTATATCTGGTCAAATGTCTTCTATATGCTAATAGCTGTATGTTTGGTAAGTATATCTGGTCTAATGTCTTCTATATGCTGATAACTGCAGATCGAGCTGTATATTTGGTAAGTATATCTGGTCTAATGTCTTCTATATGCTGATAACTGCAGATTTAGCTGTGTGTTTTGTGAGCATGAAATTATACATATCTGGGCTAGTGAGATCTTCAGTCACCTAATATGAAATGAAAGCCAAATGGTCTAACAGCTAGACTAATAAATGCTAAGTAATGGGCACTGTTGGCAGTCAAGCTAAGTCAATTACACTTCACATGACGTCGATGTTGAAAACATAGTTAGAATATGACAATGGAAGATGAGCTATTGGCATGGTAACACAGACATAAACTAGTTACATCATAAAATGTACAAAAACTATTATAGTGTAAATCACAATGTGTCTGATACCATGAAATAGGGTAAAGTTATACAAAAAGTTGTTAGGTTACAAACATCTCATGATATTTTATTCACTTTCAGCTTGTGGTACGTCTTGTTATTAAAGAACTAACAGAGTGGCTCTGTTCAGAGCCAAAGGATATAACAGGCAGCACCCTTAGGTAAGATTGTGTGTGTGTGTGTGTGTGTGTGTGTGTGTGTGTGTGTGTGTGTGTGTGTGTGTATGAATGTATGTATGTATGTATGTATGCATGTATAAATGTATGTATGTATGTATGTATGTATGATTGTAAGTATGTATGTATATGTATGTATGTATGAGTGTGTGTATGTATGTATGTATGTGTATGTAGAGGTATGTATGTATATGTGTGTATGTGAGTGTGTGTATGTATGTGTATGTATGTATGTATGTATGTGAGTGTGTGTATGTATGTATGTATGTGTATGTAGAGGTATGTATGTATATGTGTGTATGTGAGTGTGTGTATGTATGTGTATGTATGTATATGTGTGTATGTGAGTGTGTGTATGTATGTGTATGTATGTGTGTGTGTGTGTGTGTGTGTGTGTGTGTGTGTGTATGTATGTATGTATGTGTATGTAGAGGTATGTATGTATATGTGTGTATGTGAGTGAGTGTGTGTGTGTGTGTGTGTGTGTGTGTGTGTGTGTGTGTGTGTGTGTGCATGGGTGCACATGTCTCATAAAGCATACTAATGTAACTTAGTTTCAGTGAGTCATTTGTTTAATTAATGATTTCAGTAATTAGGCCATACATTATGAATGCACTCTTAAAATTAAATTAAATTTGGTACACACTTCAAACCTAATTAATCGCATATGTTCTGTTGCATTCCAACAATAATTGTGTGTAGGAACGAAAATCAAAAGTTTTGCCCTTACGGAAGATATTCAGTTTAAATCTGGTCATCAGCAATATTATCTGAGACCATCAAACAAGTCAGAGATATTATACAGTTTATGTAGCAGACAATTAACTGATATTTTTGTTTAATTCCAGTGAACCATTACTGAATAGTATTATCCAGGATGATGATTATGATGATGTCATTCACAATAGTTTGATGGCTGATGGAACGCTACAGAATGGTGTCATCCAATAATTAGACTGATGGAACTCTACAGAACGGTGTCATCCAATAATTTAACTGATGGAACTCTACAGAACGGTGTCATCCAATAATTAGACTGATGGAACGCTACAGAATGGTGTCATCCAATAATTTAACTGATGGAACTCTACAGAACGGTGTCATCCAATAATTTAACTGATGGAACTCTACAGAACGGTGTCATCCAATAATTAGACTGATGGAACTCTACAGAATGGTGTCATCCAATAATTAGACTGATGGAACTCTACAGAACAGTGTCATCCAATAATTTAACTGATGGAACTCTACAGAACGGTGTCATCCAATAATTAGACTGATAGAACTCTACAGAATGGTGTCATCCAATAATTAGACTGATGGAACGCTACAGAATGGTGTCATCCAATAATTAGACTGATGGAACTCTACAGAATGGTGTCATCCAATAATTAGACTGATGGAACTCTACAGAATGGTGTCATCCAATAATTAGACTGATGGAACGCTACAGAATGGTGTCATCCAATAATTAGACTGATGGAACTCTACAGAACGGTGTCATCCAATAATTTGACTGATGGAACTCTACAGAACGGTGTCATCCAATAATTTAACTGATGGAACTCTACAGAACGGTGTCATCCAATAATTTAACTGATGGAACTCTACAGAACGGTGTCATCCAATAATTTGACTGATGGAACTCTACAGAACGGTGTCATCCAATAATTTAACTGATGGAACTCTACAGAACGGTGTCATCCAATAATTTAACTGATGGAACTCTACAGAACGGTGTCATCCAATAATTTGACTGATGGAACTCTACAGAACAGTGTCATCCAATAATTTGACTGATGGAACTCTACAGAACGGTGTCATCCAATAATTTGACTGATGGAACTCTACAGAATGGTGTCATCCAATAATTAGACTGATGGAACTCTACAGAATGGTGTCATCCAATAATTTGACTGATGGAACTCTACAGAACAGTGTCATCCAATAATTAGACTGATGTAACTCTGCAAAACGGTGTCTTCCAATAATTTAAGTGTCTTTTGATCAACCTACATTTAATAGACAAGTACAGACCAATAGGATTGAAATGTGATAAAGGAAAGTACTTGACAATGTGTTCTTGACATTATTTCACATCAACTATTTTGTCATTTTAGTCCCTAATGGCCACCACCTGGAGGGGACTTATACATTGAGTTCTGTCTGTCCATCTGTAAATCTGTCCATGTGTGTGTTCACCACCTGGAGGGGACTTATACATTGAGTTCCGTCTGTCCATCTGTAAATCTGTCCATGTGTGTGTTCACCACCTGGAGGGGACTTATACATTGAGTTCCGTCTGTGCATCTGTAAATCTGTCCATGTGTGTGTTCACCACCTGGAGGGGACTTATACATTGAGTTCCGTCTGTCCATCTGTAAATCTGTCCATGTGTGTGTTCACCCTCATTTCTCTGTCATGCAGAAACTGATTTCAACCAAACCTGGCATAAAGGTCATAACATACTATGTGAGATATTTTATATGCAAGTCACTCTGATTTTCAATGGCATCAAATATGGCTGAATGTCAGCCATATTTGTTATTAAATTCACAACGTCTATCATAAGTTTGGCTGTATAATAGATAGTGACTCAATTCAAGTGCCTACACCCATATTATCAAATGTGAGCTTTCCAGACCTTGACCTTTGACCTTTAGTCTTCGTCAAACAGCCAAATTTGGATTATTTTCATAGTGTTTTGAATCAAACATTTCAAGTGATAATATTTTAATAATGAATTGGGTTTGACTATGTGAGACATATGCATGTCACTTAATTTCATGGCCTTGACCTCTATAACAAAATGACAGCCATATCTGTGATAAACAAGCACATATTGCCTGTCATCACCAAAAAGTTTGATTCATATGGACGCCACTCAAGTGCCTACCTTCATATTATCAATGAGCACTCTAATGAGACATCGACCTTTGACCTTGACAAACATTTTCATGGTGAAATGGCCAAACTTTTCTTTCTTCCTTTGCTAACTCAAGAAGTTGAATAAACAAAGACTCCATTTAAATGTATAACCCAAAGGCCAACTTTCATTTTATATCTTGACCTTTGACTTTGACCTCCATTCAAGGTCAAATAGCAGATTGCACAATAAATTATGAAGCTTTGTATCTAGAGACACCATTCAAATTTGCACAATAACTTTGACATAAAGACACAATTGGGGCTATGTCTTCAACTGAAGACTTGTTGTGTTGTATGTTATATACATATTGATGACGTGCCTAGATTGAAAGATTCAATATTGTGTACACTCAGTAGCTGTAACTATAGTATAACTGTTTGATTTATGTTTGTATGTAGATCATTCTTTAATCTTGTGTCAGGTATGCGATGCTCTAAATGGTCATTGTCTTCATCTATTTATATCAAATTAGAGTTAAAATATTTTACCCTGAAGTTCTATAGGGGATGGTGGTATTATTAAGATTCACTATGTTAGTTATGGGAATCAGGGAAAGATGTGTGCTCTCATATCATATCATGCTGTACCATACCCAGGTCATGGTGCAGACTCAGTGTGTGCTCTCACATCATATCATGCTGTACTGCACTCTACCAAGTCATGGTGCAGACGCTGGGAAGTAAACTCTAACTAAGATCACTAATTTGGCTTACCAGAATCACATTCAAGTAATTATGATCTAGTCAAAACTCCATTAATAGGGAAAAATTAAAATCCAAGTAAATCCCAAAACATCGGGAAATAAACAAATACTTCATATCAAGAATAAACAAACAATAAATGAAATGTGATATAACAAAAACAAACTGTTGTATAACTTGTATTGTTTTATTTCACACATTCTTTAAATTTACCATTTTGTTTTGACTTACCATTTTGTTTTAAATTTACCATTTTGTTTTGACTTACCATTTTGTTTTAAATTTACCATTTTGTTTTGACTTTGACAGGGGTTGATTTCATACATATACATCTCATGGCAGGGGTTGATTTCCATGTCTCTAGATCTTTCTTGTCTAGTCAGGAAATTTGACAAATTACCCTTAAACTTTTACCACAATGTGTGCCTAAATACTCTTTTAATACAAATATATCCTGAAATAATAATAAGTTGTTTATTTTACCGAGATAGAAATAAATAAATAAATAAATACAATGTATAGTACGATGTAGGAATGGATTCAAACAAGAAAGGAGTCTAACCTCCATAGCAGGCTGTATATGTAAAATTTGAATTGCTGAGTTGACAGGTTGTATGGACTGAAGACATGCTAGGTTGACCAGCAAGCAAGCCAGCTAAGTAGGCTAACAGAAACAAAGAACTATTACATACATACATACATACATACATACATACATACATACATTCATACATTCATACATACATGCACGCACGCACGCACGCACGCACGCACACACACACACACACACACACACACACACATACATACATACATACATACATACAAGGTATCAGTATGTAGTAAGATTTAGGAAATGGATTCAAATGAGAAAGGAGTCTAACCTTCGTAGCAGGCAGGATACTAAATTTGAATTCCTGAGTTCACAGGCTGTATTAAGAGAGAAGGCTTGCTGGATTCACAATCTAGCTAGCTATGGAGACTATAGGGAGCAAAGAACAGTTAGATATATATAAATAAATAAATAAGTAAATAAATAAATAAATAGAAGGTATGATATGATAAAGGATATAGATACAAAAGAGAAAGGTAAACAGGGATTCACAGACATAAAAATAAATGTAATATATCAACAAATTTTCTTGTGATGTTTAAGTCACAAATCAAACAAAACTAGTTGTTTATGCATGATCCTGGTTAAGTTTTTATTTCATGTGAATATCGGAAAGGTTCTGTGTAACATTAATACTCGTATCATGTAATACATGCAATTAGAATATCACTGCCGATGATACTTTATGCATAAATTTGAGTACATTATCATTATCCAAGATGACTTCTTTTAATTTACATAATGAATTTTGACCTCCCTGTCTTGTCCTATCAGATTGTGAATAAGCTGTATGGAGATTAGGATCACTTTCCTCATTTACCTAAAAAAATGAGCATCAACCTCCAATCAAATTTGAAAAAGCTTTATGGAGATGAAGATGGTTTCTTTCATTTACATAATGAACTTAAGCCACCCCTTGTCTTGTCCAATCAGATTGTGAGTTGGATTTTTGGCGATAAAGATGGTTAGTTTTTGTTTCTGTTGTACTTGATGAACATGATTTTTGTTATCCAATCACATTTCAAGTAGGTTTTAGTGAAGTTCCATAACTATAATGAGGAGCAAGAAGGACTGTTTTTTTGGAAGTCTATCAATCCATTGGTATTTTAATCTCAGATATAGTTGAAAGTGTAAATTGAATTGAATTCACTATTGCATGTTGTCGATAAATTTTACTGCCAATGACTTCCTCTATGGCAATGTTCTTAAACAAAGTTAATCTTATTTATTGAATGGAATTTTATTCAGCACTTAAATGTCCTAAAAATGAAATAAAATTTTTAACATTTACAGTTGAAACATGTGTTTTGTATGAGCTCTTGTGTTATTGAAAGTGTGAAATATTAACACTGTGACATTGCAATATCGACTAAGTCTGAATGTTTGTGTTATTGAAAGTGTGAAATATTAACACTGTGACATTGAAATATCGACTAAGTCTGAGTGTTTGTGTTATTGAAAGTGTGAAATATTAACACTGTGACATTGAAATATCGACTAAGTCTGAGTGTTTGTGTTATTGAAAGTGTGAAATATTAACACTGTGACATTGAAATATTGACTAAGTCTGAGTGTTTGTGTTATTGAAAGTGTGAAATATTAACACTGTGACATTGAAATATTGACTAAGTCTGAATGTTTGTGTTATTGAAAGTGTGAAATGTTAACACTGTGACATTGAAATATCGACTAAGTCTGAATGTTTGTGTTATTGAAAGTGTGAAATATTAACACTGTGACATTGAAATATCGACTAAGTCTGAATGTTTGTGTTATTGAAAGTGTGAAATGTTAACACTGACATTGAAATATCGACTAAGTCTGAATGTTTGTGTTATTGAAAGTGTGAAATATTAACACTGTGACCATTGAAATATCGACTAAGTCTGAATGTTTGTGTTATTGAAAGTGTGAAATATTAACACTGTGACCATTGAAATATTGACTAAGTCTGAATGTTTGTGTTATTGAAAGTGTGAAATGTTAACACTGTGACCATTGAAATATCGAGTATGTCTGAGTGTTTGTGTTATTGAAAGTGTTTAGCTTTTTCTAACCTTTGTCAAATTACAACCAAAAACATTGTTTCCTTGCTATGGAATCGTCCGAGTGTATATAATTTATCTAGTACATCTGAATCACACAGCCTTCCTCAGCTGTTATTGTATACCATATACAATGACATAGATTTGTCATATGACTGCAGATGGGCTGATTGATGACCAGGACTTAGCTGGTACATGGTGTGTGTGTGTGTGTGTGTGTGTGTGTGTGTGTGTGTGTGTGTGTGTGTGTGTGTGTGTGTGTGTGTGTGCGCGTGTGTGTGTATGTGTGCGTACGTACTTGCACATGCATGTGTGTGTGTGTGTGTGTGTGTGTGTGTGTGTGTACGTTTGCACTAGCTGCGACTGGGGAATGTTTCATCAAGCAACTAAACACATTCGCTAAAATTGTTCAGTTACTTATAGAAAGACATAACTGTTCACCACTTGTTGATTCTATGCTTAGTGTACAGTAGTGAAAGGTTTAAATCTGGATCGAAATTTTGGTTATGACTTCGTTACCATGTTAGTTTGGATAGTCTCAAGTGTGTATGTGTGTGTGTGTGTGTGTGTGTGTGTGTGTGTGTGTGTGTGTGTGTGTGTATGTGTGTGTGTGTGTGTGTGTGTGTGTGTGTGTATCACACGTACCACGTACCAGCTCAGGCCTGGTCATATATATATAAAGTTATGCTTAACTTGAATAGTTTATAGAGGAGGTTTTAACCTGCACTAAGTATAACTGAGTATTATATGATGGTTTGAAATATTCTGCAAGTTAATACACTCAGCAAACAATTTATGGATTAGGTCTCACTAATACATCCATGATATCAGGGAATTGGGGATGGACAGGAATAAGGATGAAGCAAATAATGCAATAAATTTCCTTGATTCCATGCTTAAATATTTGCACAGGCGTTTTTAATGAGTTTTCTATCGTTCAAGAATTTGTATACAAAACTAACGAGTGCAATTTGCAAACCCAGAACCAATAAAAAGCTCCATAAAAAACTAATAAACACTGCTAGTATTGCAGCCATATGCAAACGTACGGTAAACGCGGTATGCTAAATACGACCTAGTTATGCAAATATATGCAAATATATCGTACGACATCATCCACAGTGCATGTACATATGTACACAGCACACGCCGTATGCCGAGTATCGTTGACGATGTAACTGTCACTCGAACCTGTGAATTTCTTTTATATGACGAGATATACATAGGTAAGATGGTTATATGTGTATTCATTCATAAGAAATTGTTGATTTGACGTCTTCTAAGTCATTTGAAATAAGTATTTACAGTTGTTTTGCCGACGACTTAGCAACTACGACCTAATCCGAACCTTTCGAAATGAATGAGTCACACTTGAATGGTATGTTTGTATTTCGGTGGATATTATAAAGAGGAAATCATACATATATACAGTGTTTAATAACAAAATTGAGTATTTGATATGGTTTACATATTTAATGAAATGTATCGGGGAAGAGGCCATTTTTCTACGTCAAATTCTGTGTCAAAGTCAGGCTTGACCTCCATATATTGAGATATCAAAACCGCTCGTGGAGTTCAAAGGTCGCCGTTACAATATACCGGTAATTTCTTGATAGTTTTAGTTTCGTATTATTTCATGGTATAACAAGGAACTGTAAAGTTCAGTTATTAAGAATACTATGCATGGTACTCTTGGTAAAATTTTGGGAATACAGGAATACCAGTTAAATTAACATGTATGTACATGTACATGTACAGTAATACAAATTTACCTGAGGTCATACAACAGCTGTTTGGTAATTGACGTAAACAATAGGGTAAAAGTAGCGTCTATGTACATTGTGTTTTGCCTTTTGTTTTACAGTTCCTCTGTTGATAGAGGTTCTTTGAATCTCATAGTGGTCCGAGTTTGAATCGATTGCGTTCAGAGTTGCACAATAAATGGTGATACAACGTACCTTTGTTTTTAAGGATTACCTTGTGTACCCTGTAAAATCAATTTCTTTTCTTTACACAATAACTTGTCTGTACCTATAAAGGACAAAAACAACAATTGTTTACTGTCCAAATACAGTACTAATATTTGAAAATGTCCCTACAAAACTATGTGCAATTAACCTGTGAACATCGCAGGAGATGTGACTATGACAAGATTTATGCTAGAGCTATCAATGTCAGCTACATGAACTATCAAAGTCATGGATCCAGTGATATATAGACAGGCAATTTTGCAATTAATGCTGTGTACATTATGTGTGATGGAAAGCTAGAGAAATTGTCACAATATTAAAGACCAATGATTCAATCCCAACACCTAATGTAAGTGTTGTCTTATCAGTAGAGCCATAAATATGAGAGAGAATCCACAAACTGATCAACTGTTAGGAGAGATAGCTGGGTTTTGCTTTGTCCATGTGTATGACTGTAGTGTATGTGACTCTATATTGACTTGTCATGGGTGGGGAATGGGGTGACTTGTCAAATGGCAACTATCAGGATTGACTTGAGTCACGAACCCACCACACAATACAAACAGAGCTATTTTTTGTTGAGACCGTCTTTATAAACATGCAGTCAAAATGTTGAGGAGAATTCAGGGTTTGTAAATATTGCTGTGGTCTTCTATTGCCCTCCAAAGATCACCCTACTTCTCTTTTACAGTGTGTCCTTCTACAAAAAATTTGAGTTACACTGTTAATTCCATAGCCTCTCCAAAAGTGTATTCAACAAATTGTTCTATTGTACTGTGTATTATGTACCAGCACATACAGACAGTGGTTGACATATTTAGAAAATATAATTAAAAACCAGGCTTCTATAATTATTGAATATATTCAATGACTATTTGAACACTTCTGTTGTACCATACCACATTATCTGATAGTGTTTGTATAGTAAATAAAGATTGATTGATTGATTCATTGATTGATTGATTCATTGATTGATCACTTTCCGAGACTTGATATACATGAGTTGCACATTTCACTTGCTCTGCTAGTGAAAATACCACTGCAGAGAACGCTGTAAGCATTCAATGCAAATACCACTGCAGAGAACACTGTAAGCATTCAATGCAAATACCACTGCAGAGAACGCTGTAAGCATTCAGTGCAAATACCACTGCAGAGAACGCTGTAAGCACTCAATGCAAATACCACTGCAGAGAACGCTGTAAGCATTCAGTGCAAATACCACTGCAGAGAACGCTGTAAGCATTCAGTGCAAATACCACTGCAGAGAACGCTGTAAGCATTCAATGCAAATACCACTGCAGAGAACGCTATAAGCATTCAATGCAAATACCACTGCAGAGAACGCTGTAAGCATTCAGTGCAAATACCACTGCAGAGAACGCTGTAAGCATTCAGTGCAAATACCAAAGTGCTGCATTCAACATTTGCAAATTTAGGATGAAATTTACATTAACAAACTTGACATCAATTGTTGTATGCCAAGAGGTACTCTTGATAACCAAAATTGTTCATCAGCCTGGTAGATCAAATGGTTTACATAAATGCACAAACAGTTCAAAAGTTTTTAGCATTCAGCTTTTGATCTGTCTTAGTTGACAATCCTCATCAGAATGACAAATCCCTACATATACTTATATTTGTACAGCTGATACTATAATTTGTAAGAAATTTATCATAATATTATGTTTTGTTTCAGACACAGCAACATCCCGTCATGGAATTTGACAGGCATGTAATATTACCTGCAGTGGTATCGGCATTCTTTGGCTGGTATTCCCTCTACAATGTATTATGCATTGTTTTCCCAAAGAAGAGTTATGAATGGAATTGTAGATTTGTCACCTTGATCCATGCAATCATTATTTCTACCCTTTCCTGGATCTGGGGATTTTATTACAATCCTTGGGTTTTTACTGATCCTGGTAAGTTTACTATAATCCCAAGGTTTTTTACTGATCCTGGTAAGTTTACTATAATCCCAAAGTTTTTACTGATCCTGGTAAGTTTACTATAATCCCAAGGTTTTTTACTGATCCTGGTAAGTTTACTATAATCCTTGGTTTTTTACTGATCCTGGTAAGTTTACTATAATCCCAAGGTTTTTACTGATCCTGGTAACTTTCTATAATTAACAAAAAACACCGGTAGGGAACTGAAAGGCTACTTACGTAAAATGACTAGGGAACTCAGGTAGATTTTACCTACTTACTGCCCATAACAAAAACATTGGTAGGAAACCCTGGTAAAATGACTAGGGAACTCAGGTAGATTTTACCCACTGACTGCCCTTAACAAAAACACTGGTAGGGAAACTTGGAAAAATGATCGGGTAACTGAGAAAGAAACACCTATGGAGACCCTTGGAATTTAGTGTCTATCAATACATTACCTATTACTCTGTGATGATGATAAACGCCACATGCCTTGCTTTGACAACTTGAATATCAATTTACTTTTAGTGGTGTGATATGTTAAAAAAATAATTTTTACATTTCTCTCTATTTGTAGGTGGTGAAGTCAACGTATATGAAGCATTAGTGATGGTGATATGTCTTGGTTATTTTCTCTTTGACTTTGGATGGTGTATATGGTTTTATGATCCAAATGAAAAATTTATGTTACTTCACCATATCTTGACTATAGGGGGCATCCTAATGGTCATGTCGGAAGGACGATCTGGAACCGAAATCAGTGCGACCATATTTGGAAGTGAAGTCTCCAACCCTTTTCTTCAATTTCGTTATTTTATGAGAGAAGCGAAATGTGATAAAAACTGGATTTATGAAATTAACGACTTTATTTTTATGGCAGTATTCTTCTTTTGTCGTATATGTGTTGGTTCGTGTCTTCTTTACTCTGAATGGATCCATCCACGCCCTTTGTTACGGTTTAAACTTGGTGGAACTGCAATTTACATTGTAAGTGTTATATTCATGTACAACATTGCAATGTTTGCATTCAAAAAGTATACTCGTATGTATAGAGGATGGAAGAGTCGTCGGAAAATGGAGAACGGTGATGTGTCCAATGGGCGTATCAAAAAGAAAATACATTAAGGACAGTGTATTCAATTCTATTTCTATTTATACTTGAATATTTTATACTGAGTAGATTATGTTATACAAATCATCGAAATATATCTGTACCAAGTCACAGGTGATATAGTATAGAAGTTATCCAGGACTTTGAATCTGAAAGTATTGTCACGTATAGCTTCAGATTCAAAGCCATGTATACAGAGGATGACATTCATGTAATAACTAACCTATCACATATCTTGGCTAATGAGATAAATGTAAAAGCTGTCCAATCACAGATCTTGGCTGATGAGATAAATGTAAAAGCTGTCCAATCACAGATCTTGGCTAATGAGATAAATGTAAAAGCTGTCCAATCACAGATCTTGGCTAATGAGATAAATGTAAAAGCTGTCCAATCACAGATCTTGGCTGATGAGATATAAAATGTAAAAGCTGTCCAATCACAGATCTTGGCTGATGAGATTCATGCAAAAACTGTCCAATCACAGATCTTGGCTGATGAGATAAATGTAAAAACTGTCCTATCACAGATCTTGGCTGATGAGGTGCATGTAAAAACAGACTTATCACAGGTGTTATGGTGGTAAGGGTCATTTAATGCCCATCATAAGAGTGGGTATGGTGATAATTGCAAGACAAATGGCTGATAATTTGTCAAAAAGTTGTAAAAGTTGTAGATAGTAATGTATATTCACTTAAAATTAGTAGAATCACTTATGTTTTGAGTTATACTCTGAACAGCTGGTAGTAATGGTATTCACTTAAAATTAGTAGAATCACCTATGTTTTGAGTTATACTCTGAACAGCTGGTAGTAATGGTATTCACTTAAAATTAGTAGAATCACCTATGTTTTGAGTTATACTCTGAACAGCTGTTAGTAATGGTATAAACCATGCTTGTATTTCAGTCAAGTTGACTCAGTGATGCCAGAATGTCTAGGGTTTCATATTAAACACTGTTAGCCTGTTCACATCATGATCTGTGATTTCACTCCACTGTCTCACTGACCACTTGTATTGCTAGCTATAGGTAATGATTAATGTTGTTTGTAAAAATGCACCCAAACTGATTGGTCACAATGGGGAGTGATAACTTACATCAGCCTAAGTGACTATATTCAAATGAAGTCATTATGTAAATTCAAATGAAGTTAATACGTAAAGTTTCCTCATTGAAATGAGTACAAAAGTATCATAATTTACAAATAGTGAATATTATGTAAATATCTCTGAACAGGCATGTGATAACTGTCATTTGAGGCGTGGCTATAAATTAACCGTTTGCCATTACTAACTTTACAATAATAATAATAATGTTGGGTTCTTATATAGCGCTTTCCCACTCCGTGCTCAAAGCGCTTTACAATTATTACCCCAGGCTCGGATCAGAACGGCACAACGGCCCTTTAGTCTTCCTCAACTCCCTGGGGAGCATACAATCCATTGCAGCCATTTAAGTGCATATGATTAAAGCCTTCACATTGCAACCTACATCCTACCAGGTCCTCAATTATACAGCTGGGTTGACTGAGGCACAGTCGTGGTTCAAATCTTGCCCAAGGACTTTAGCCACTCAGAAACAAACAGCAGGCAGTGACGGGGCTCGAACCTGCAACCTGTAGATTCTAAGCCGGTCATGCTAACCATTCACCCATCATGACTCCACTAGCGGTTAGTTCGACAGCAAGCCGAATCACATATCACGATGTAAACATACTGCACTCTAGATCTAGTCAAACTAATAGCTACTTGACAAGCAACATCACCACAGTATTAGTAATGTACCCAGTGAATTCATGATGTTACTAGTCAGAAATTAACGACCATAGCTATAGAATCAGTTTCACCTGTCTACAACTTTTACACCTTACATTATTTTCTAGTGTATACTTTGTTACTAGTCAGAAATTAACGACCATAGCTATAGAATCAGTTTCACCTGTCTACAACTTTTACACCTTACATTATTTTCTAGTGTATACTTTGTTACTAGTCAGAAATTACCAACCATAGCTATAGAATCAGTTTCACCTGTCTACAACTTTTACACCTTACATTATTTTCTAGTGTATACTTTGTTACTAGTCAGAAATTACCAACCATAGCTATAGAATCAGTTTCACCTGTCTACAACTTTTACACCTTACATTATTTTCTAGTGTATACTTTGTTACTAGTCAGAAATTACCAACCATAGCTATAGAATCAGTTTCACCTGTCTACAACTTTTACACCTTACATTATTTTCTAGTGTATACTTTGTTACTAGTCAGAAATTACCAACCATAGCTATAGAATCAGTTTCACCTGTCTACAACTTTTACACCTTACAGTATTTTCTAGTGTATACTTTGTTACTAGTCAGAAATTACCAACCATAGCTATAGAATCAGTTTCACCTGTCTACAACTTTTACACCTTACATTATTTTCTAGTGTATACTTTGTTACTAGTCAGAAATTAACGACCATAGCTATAGAATCAGTTTCACCTGTCTACAACTTTTACACCTTACATTATTTTCTAGTGTATACTTTGTTACTAGTCAGAAATTACCAACCATAGCTATAGAATCAGTTTCACCTGTCTACAACTTTTACACCTTACATTATTTTCTAGTGTATACTTTGTTACAAGTCAGAAATTACCAACCATAGCTATAGAATCAGTTTCACCTGTCTACAACTTTTACACCTTACATTATTTTCTAGTGTATACTTTGTTACTAGTCAGAAATTAACGACCATAGCTATAGAATCAGTTTCACCTGTCTACAACTTTTACACCTTACATTATTTTCTAGTGTATACTTTGTTACTAGTCAGAAATTACCAACCATAGCTATAGAATCAGTTTCACCTGTCTACAACTTTTACACCTTACAGTATTTTCTAGTGTATACTTTGTTACTAGTCAGAAATTACCAACCATAGCTATAGAATCAGTTTCACCTGTCTACAACTTTTACACCTTACATTATTTTCTAGTGTATACTTTGTTACTAGTCAGAAATTAACGACCATAGCTATAGAATCAGTTTCACCTGTCTACAACTTTTACACCTTACATTATTTTCTAGTGTATACTTTGTTACTAGTCAGAAATTACCAACCATAGCTATAGAATCAGTTTCACCTGTCTACAACTTTTACACCTTACATTATTTTCTCATGTATACTTTGTTACTAGTCAGAAATTACCAACCATAGCTATAGAATCAGTTTCACCTGTCTACAACTTTTACACCTTACATTATTTTCTCATGTATACTTTGTTACTAGTCAGAAATTACCAACCATAGCTATAGAATCAGTTTCACCTGTCTACAACTTTTACACCTTACATTATTTTCTAGTGTATACTTTGTTACTAGTCAGAAATTACCAACCATAGCTATAGAATCAGTTTCACCTGTCTACAACTTTTACACCTTACATTATTTTCTAGTGTATACTTTGTTACTAGTCAGAAATTACCAACCATAGCTATAGAATCAGTTTCACCTATCTACAACTTTTACACCTTACATTATTTTCTAGTGTATACTTTGTTACTAGTCAGAAATTACCAACCATAGCTATAGAATCAGTTTCACCTGTCTACAACTTTTACACCTTACATTATTTTCTCATGTATACTTTGTTACTAGTCAGAAATTACCAACCATAGCTATAGAATCAGTTTCACCTGTCTACAACTTTTACACCTTACATTATTTTCTAGTGTATACTTTGTTACTAGTCAGAAATTACCAACCATAGCTATAGAATCAGTTTCACCTGTCTACAACTTTTACACCTTACATTATTTTCTAGTGTATACTTTGTTACTAGTCAGAAATTAACGACCATAGCTATAGAATCAGTTTCACCTGTCTACAACTTTTACACCTTACATTATTTTCTAGTGTATACTTTGTTACTAGTCAGAAATTACCAACCATAGCTATAGAATCAGTTTCACCTGTCTACAACTTTTACACCTTACATTATTTTCTAGTGTATACTTTGTTCATACAGAAGAGACAATCACTCCGTTTTTTTAATTTTTGTCAGATTTTCTTAAACACAGACAAGGCAGTTTGTGTCTTAAATAATGTCTTTTCAAGTTGTATTTCATTGCATTTTGTAAATTACTGTCCATTTTACATTTTTTTATTGTGTAAATTACTATCTATTTTACATATGGGATATTTGTACAGTATTTAGACATTGTTTTGTGTCATATTAAAACCAAATAACGATATTTGAGTTACAGAATTCCATAGTTACTAAATCATTATTACACAAATTCAATCATATCATCAAAATAATATGAATAATGAATCAATTATTTGAATAAGAATGTTTTCCATATCAGAAGAGAAAGCTTCCAGAACTTGTTAAAAAATAATATTTCATATCAAACCATAATTTTGATTTTTAAACGCTATGACTATCACCATGGAAACAAGGCTTTGATTTAATTTAAGAATTGTGTGTTTACCAATCAGTGCTGTAATCAGTATTTTTTTCAAATCAATTTAGTTACCATGGAAACAGCGTCAGAATTTTTCAGGATGTTTATTCATGACAGAGTTTTCATTAGTAGTATTCATACATAGCAGTGATTACTTGTATCAGTGGTATGTATATATGCACTGCAGTGCAAAACCCTAAAAACACTATTGAAGTACATTGTACCTGTATGCAAATGGTATGCAAATTAGTAGACAATCTGTAAATGTGTTTGAAAGCATGTGAATGCACACGTTTATTTCTTTACAAAATTGACTGTTTCGGATAATCATAAGTAATAAGAACAGAACCCAAAAAGGTATGAATGCCAGTGTGGGACTTGGAGGTATTTGCACTCTTGACACTATATGGTACAGCTGTAGATAATACTGCAAGTACTTCTGTAAATAACTTGGGGTGCCACATGGGTACTCATACACTATGGAGGTCTGAATATATTACTCTCTGTGCAATACACTTGGAAGACATCTCAGAAATATTAACTGTGCCATATTTATGTTTTGTAAGGTACCATTGTCCTAAAAATCACTTGGCCATGGATTTATGTAAAACGAAAAGTTAGTTCATTCACACGACTTATTATCTCGTGTGCACGAGATATCAAAAGGATAAAAAAAATTGTGGAAAACAAAAAATTATCTTGTGCGCACGAGTAACTTTTCAGGGTCAATATTTTGAATGATTCTTTAAGAATGTTTTAATTTAATATTATTTCATTTCTCGCGTTTGTACTTTTTGTATTTCATTATTTCTGTTACTCAACAACATATGAGTTTAAAATAATCTTTTTTAACTAATATGGGTCAAATATAACATGAAATACCGGTATTACTTTTTTCTGATACAAATGTTGACCTAAACACTACACTTACCTTGTATAACACTGTTGCTTGTCCTGGGTACTATGTATCCTTCAAGAGTTGTATGCTGAAAACAAAAGCTAAGAGCAGTCTGCCACTAGAGGGAGCCCGTTCAGCGGTTTACATGTACAATACCTTCCATATACATATGTCTTTTGTAAGGTACCATTGTCCTAAAAATCACTTGGCCATGGATTTATGTAAATATTACTGCCCCTGAGTAAAGACACTCAAAGACAACTCAGAAGTCTTAAAACAGCCATATGGTTGAGTAATGGTTATTTTGGATTTTTTAATTTATAAAACAATTTTGTCATGGCATCTTACTCAAAAATCAATATGAAACAACATATGCTAAGTTTGTGTTTGTAACTCAATAAATTGCAAAAGATTAATAAATGTGTAAAATGTTCGTTATTGTATGTACAATAGCAAAATTTTTACACATTTTTTAGCCTTTTGCAATTTTGTCAAATTGGTTCACATCGACTTTTCAAGCAGGAAGCTGTGATAAAATTGTTTTATAAATTAAAAATCCAAAAATAACTACCCAATCGTCATCCATATTGGCACTTTAACTATATGTTTTGTACTGTACCAGTATTTTGTAAAATATCATCTTGCAATTTGTACCAACAGTAGAGTACAGATATTTACAAAAATATTTATTAAAATAATGCTCATGTGAGTATGCACAATACTTTTCTTTTAATAAATATTTCTTCTGAAAATAATAAACTGATGTCTATGACTGATATTATCACATTGTTGAATTGTACTTTATGTCTCAAGTCATATCTCTTTAAACTCAGTCTTCTCTGATTGCCTAGTATCCAGTGTCTGCCAATCTGTGTTTCCTCTTACCATACCATACAGTAATTTTCTTTCCATTTACTTCTGTGCCTTGAGCTCTGCTTACAGAGATTAGGTGCTCTATATATTTATTATTATTATTATTAATTTAATTTTCACAATCTGTATCATCAGTGTACCCTCTAATGATAGACAAATGTTATAATTGTGAGTCAAAAGGATAAAAAGTGGCATTTCTTGTGAATCACCACCACATAGTAAGAGATAGGAGAACAAACTTTGGTGCATCACTAGACATTGTGTGTCAGTGGCACGTCAAATTGGCTGAGAGGGCACACTGCACGTTACCTTGGGTAAGAAAATGTGAGGACAAACTTTGGTGCATCACTAGACATTGTGTGTCAGTGGCACGTCAAATTGGCTGAGAGGGCACACTGCACGTTACCTTGGGTAAGTAAATGTGAGGACAAACTTTGGTGCATCACTAGACATTGTGTGTCAGTGGCACGTCAAATTGGCTGAGAGGGCACACTGCACATGTTACCTTGGGTAAGTAAATGTGAGAACAAACTTTGGTCCATCACTAGACATTGTGTGTCAGTGGCACGTCAAATTGGCTGAGAGGGCACACTGCACATGTTACCTTGGGTAAGTAAATGTGAGAACAAACTTTGGTCCATCACTAGACATTGTGTGTCAGTGGCACGTCAAATTGGCTGAGAGGGCACACTGCACGTTACCTTGGGTAAGAAAATGTGAGGACAAACTTTGGTGCATCACTAGACATTGTGTGTCAGTGGCACGTCAAATTGGCTGAGAGGGCACACTGCACGTTACCTTGGGTAAGTAAATGTGAGGACAAACTTTGGTGCATCACTAGACATTGTGTGTCAGTGGCACGTCAAATTGGCTGAGAGGGCACACTGCACATGTTACCTTGGGTAAGTAAATGTGAGAACAAACTTTGGTCCATCACTAGACATTGTGTGTCAGTGGCACGTCAAATTGGCTGAGAGGGCACACTGCACATGTTACCTTGGGTAAGTAAATGTGAGGACAAACTTTGGTGCATCACTAGACATTGAATTGTGTGTCAGTGGCACGTCAAATTGGCTGAGAGGGCACACTGCACGTTACCTTGGGTAAGAAAATGTGAGGACAAACTTTGGTGCATCACTAGACATTGTGTGTCAGTGGCACGTCAAATTGGCTGAGAGGGCACACTGCACGTTACCTTGGGTAAGTAAATGTGAGGACAAACTTTGGTGCATCACTAGACATTGTGTGTCAGTGGCACGTCAAATTGGCTGAGAGGGCACACTGCACATGTTACCTTGGGTAAGTAAATGTGAGAACAAACTTTGGTCCATCACTAGACATTGTGTGTCAGTGGCACGTCAAATTGGCTGAGAGGGCACACTGCACATGTTACCTTGGGTAAGTAAATGTGAGGACAAACTTTGGTGCATCACTAGACATTGTGTGTCAGTGGCACGTCAAATTGGCTGAGAGGGCACACTGCACATGTTACCTTGGGTAAGAAAATGTGAGGACAAACTTTGGTGCATCACAGGATTGTGTGTCAGTGGCACGTCAAATTGGCTGAGAGGGCACACTGCACATGTTACTTTGGGTAAGAAAATGTGAGGACAAACTTTGGTGCATCACAGGATTGTGTGTCAATGGCACGTCAAATTGGCTGAGAGGGCACACTGCACACGTTATTTTGGGTAAGTAAATGTGAGGACAAACTTTGTAAAAACCAGTTGTAATAATATACTAACATCTCTATAATTTTTCATTCTCTCTGTTCATGAGATAACTTCGTTTTCCGCAATTTTCTTTTTTTTGCGCATGAGATAATAAGTTGTGTGCATGAGATATTATCTTGCGCACACACGATAACTTCTTTTTTAAAAAATTCTTTTTTTTCCTTTGATATCTCTTGCTCACGAGATAATAAGTTGTGTGAATGAGATAATAAGTCGTGCAAAAGAGATATTATCTCGTGTGCACAAGATAACTTCGTTTTCAAAAAAAAATTATTTTTTTAATATCTCTTGCGCACGACATTATCTTGTGCACACGAGACAAGATAACTTTTCATTTTCCGCCAAATTTTTTATCTTTTTATTTTTCTTTGATATAATAATATTTGAGATAATATCTCGTTTGCACGACTTATTATCTCGTTCACACAACTTATTGTCTTGTGTGCACAAGATATCAAAAGGATAAAAAAGAAGAAAATTTTTTTTTGAAAATGAAAAGTTATCTTGTGCGCATAAGATAATATCTCATGCGCACGAGATATCAAAGGCAAAAAAAGAAGAAGAAAACAAGTTTCCGGAAAACAAAGTTATCTCATGCACACGACTTATTATCATGTGTGCACGAGATAACTTCATTTTCCGCAATTTTTTTGTTGTTGAAAAAATGAAGTTATTATCTCATGCACACATATCAAAAGCAAAAAAAAAGATTTTTGCAGAAAACGCTCGTGCACACGAGATAATAAGTCGTGCACATGAGATAACTTCGTTTTCAGCAAATTTTTTTTTTTTTTTGATATCTCGTGTGCATGACTTATTATCTTGTATGCACGAGATATATTCGTTTTCCGCCAATTTTTGTTTGTTGTTTTGGAAAACAAAATTATTATTTAAGAGATAACTTTTTTTTTTTCGGAAAACGAAAAGTTAGTTCATTCACACGACTTATTATCTCGTGTGCACGAGATATAAAAAGGATAAAAAAAATTGTGGAAAACAAAAAATTATCTTGTGTGCACGAGTAACTTTTCAGGGTCAATATTTTGAATGATTCTTTAAGAATGTTTTAATTTAATATTATTTCATTTCTCGCGTTTGTACTTTTTGTATTTCATTATTTCTGTTACTCAACAACATATGAGTTTAAAATAATCTTTTTTAACTAATATGGGTCAAATATAACATGAAATACCGGTATTACTTTTTTCTGATACAAATGTTGACCTAAACACTACACTTACCTTGTATAACACTGTTGCTTGTCCTGGGTACTATGTATCCTTCAAGAGTTGTATGCTGAAAACAAAAGCTAAGAGCAGTCTGCCACTAGAGGGAGCCGTTTCAGCGGTTTACATGTACAATACCTTCCATATACATATGTCTTGCATGTAAATTTGTGCATTATATTTAGCAGGACTGTATTTGTACTATTTTTGCCGGTCTCTTTTCTGAAGAAACATTATCTGTGGAATAGTATAGTATTTACACCCTGTATCTCATCTCAAATATGTAAAAAAAAAAAATTAACATTTGGTTTAAAATGAAAACTCATTAGTGTGTAAGGTATGACGTGACAGGGTGCCCTCACACATGTAAGGTATGATGTGACAGGGCGCCCTCACATGTGTAAGGTATGACATGACAGGGCGCCCTCACACGTGTTAGGTATGACGTGACATGGTGCCCTCACACATGTAAGGTATGACATGACAGGGCGCCCTCACACATGTAAGGTATGATGTGACAGGGCGCCCTCACACGTGTAAGGTGTGCCATGACAGGGAGCCCTCACACGTGTAAGGTGTGCCATGACAGGGAGCCCTCACACGTGTAAGGTGTGCCATGACAGGGAGCCCTCACACGTGTAAGGTATGACATGACAGGGCGCCCTCACACATGTAAGGTGTGCCATGACAGGGAGCCCTCACATGTGTAAGGTGTGCCATGACAGGGAGCCCTCACACGTGTAAGGTGTGCCATGACAGGGAGCCCTCACATGTGTAAGGTGTGCCATGACAGGGAGCCCTCACACATGTAAGGTGTGCCATGACAGGGAGCCCTCACACGTGTAAGGTATGACATGACAGGGAGCCCTCACACATCAATCAACCCCTCTCAGAGGAGGACAGTGAGGGCAGAGAAACACAGTCTCATTTATAGCACTCACTACAATAACATAGCTTGTGTATATTGAACTTTGCCCAATGATTATATAACATGTCCCTCATCCTATGCACTGAAAGCGATGAAACATTTTGAACGAATATCACTTTTTTTGGACAGAATTTGCAAATCACAGATCTGTTCACTTTCATTTCAACAAATTTCATCTGCACACCCTATGTCTCTACCAAATATCAAGACAATTGATCTGGTAGTTTTTTACTTCAAGTGGTTCACACACGCATGCACGCACGCACGCGCGCACGCGCGCACACGCACACACACACACACACACACACACACACACACACACACACACACACACACACGCACATACCAAGACATTTCTCCATGCCTATAGCACTACAGAATTTCTTTTATACAAGAAGTTCGGTTGTGCTAAAAATGATTGCTTCACTGCACATAACGTGACATATCCATTCCCTTCACTTTATTTCTGATATCCAATACTTATTATATACAGTGCTATGTTTGCATTCCTGTAAAAATAACAGTACATGACAATAAATACAGAAAGAAATTGTCCTAGAAAAATATTTCCAAGCCCACCCACCCCTTCTAGATTCATATCCACCTAGAGATATTTGATTCTACATATCAAAATGACTCCCAAATTGATTTGTTTATTACATAATAATCTGTACCTGGTTCATTTGTTTATTACATGTTTGCACCTGTTTTTTTTAGCCAATCAGAAATTGTGATATATATTAATTTGTAAACATATGAAATTGCACTGTGTTCATATTAATTACATCAGATGTGTCTTGTCTTACCATTTAGTGAGAGGCTACATAAAAAACAAATTTCTATAAAAAAAGAAAAATTAAAATTAAAAGAGAATTTGTAATACTGGATCCTAACATAAGACATGGTTGGATAAGATGGTGGTAATATAAACTAAATATTTGTTGAAATGCCTGTATAGGTAGTATGTACGATTGACTTCAAGTAACTGACTTGGTTAGTGTTTGACTTAGTCAGCATCAAGTATGATTGACTTCAAGTAACTGACTTGGTTAGTGTTTGACTTAGTCAGCATCAAGTATGATTGACTTCAAGTAACTGACTTGGTTAGTGTTCTACTTAGTCAGCATCATGTAATGTCTTGAGTTATACTTCCATGGTTTTATTTTCAATACATGATACGGCAGTAAAGGCTACTATATGATGTATGATCCAAGTAGGAAGACTTTCTCTTTTGCATGGTAACCATGGTAACCTATATTGTTTACATGCAATATGACTGAATGAATACTAAGGTTGCTTCCTATTAGTCTTGTGACCAACACATGTATAACTACATCAGAAAAATATATGTTACTACAAAACAGGGCTGTATGGCTGACTGGTCCTTTACACATCGATGAAGACAATACGTTTGGTGATTATAAACTGAAGTAAACAAATCTATGTACCCTAAAATAAAGTAAACACATCGATGTACTCAAAACGTTTGGTTATTATTAACTATGTAAATAGATACCCATTCCTTGTTGTCCCTACCCTTCACACTGTAAATCATGCAAGACATGCAAGTATTGTGTTCTCTCCTCTATAGATGGACAGCAATGATTTGTCTGTATAACAAAAGATTTTGACACTTTTGTTTTGTAAGTTCAGTCTATAAAACATAAATATAAGTAGACTGCACAGTTGTCTCCCAGTTCAATGGATTGCATTGTTCTGTCCTGTTGTCATGGTAGCTGTTCAGACAGTTTCCATGGTGAGGTCTGCATCGTCTGGTGTTGTAGTATCAATAGCCATAAGGGATGCATGAAGCACTACAAGGAAAACTGAAGCACCTGTGGAAACAAACAAACAAACAAACCATCTTAGTCTTAATATTTCATGTAAATATTACTCAACAAATAGTGGTGAAAGACAAGTTATATTGGTGTAATAATAATAATAATAATAATAATGTTGGTTTTTATATATCGCTTTCCCACTCAGTGCTCAAAGTGCTTTACAATTATTACCCCTGGCATGGATCTATACGGCCCTTTATACTTCCTCAACTCCCTGGGAAGCATACAATCCATAAGGCACACAAGACATGTACAATTTTCCAGGTCCAAGATGCATTGCGCGAGATATCACTTATGTTGTAGACATTTAGGCTTGTTTTAATCATTTAAATAATGCACTTAACAATCACTTGCAATTAACTGAACTTAAAACTGGTACTAGGATATAACTTATATACAATACGATGACATACCCAATTCATCATAGGTGTCAAAAAAATGTACAGAAACTCTCTACTATGCAATCAATAGTTCTAACAATGCCAGAATACAAATTGTAATGTCACAGAAGGTATGCATCAACATATACATTATACTAGAAGAGTTTTAAAAAATAGTTTTAAAACATTTTGTAAGTGTTTTCACTTGAGTAAACAGATTATAAACTTAGTTTGTGCCACTTTAACAAAGATTGTTACATCTGAGGCACATACTATCATACACACTTACCGATTACCAGAAGACAGCACATACTATCATATATTAATACACACTTACCGATTACCCAGAAGACAGCTCCTCCAGCCCCAGCCAGGAAAAACATAGGAAAGGATATCATACATACTGCTAAATATTGCTGGGCAACTGTTAACTCACGACCTGCCAAGAACACAGGATAAATTGAGATTAATCAATGATATCGATCAACTTATCAATCAATCAATCAATCAATTAATCAATCAATCAATCAGGAGTATTTATAGACAAATATCCAAAACATTTTTTTTTTTGAGAATGACGTCATGAAGATTGTATATACAGTTGTGGATTGCGTTTAACATTAAATGATCAGGTCAGAGGTCAGAGGTCATAGAATGGTTATGTTTTACAGAGACATACAGATTTTTGAAGATTGTTATATTGACCAGAAATGATCATCATATACTTATATAGTATGTTAATCAATTAGTGGATAGCTCTACCAGCCCAGTATACCTCAGAAAAAGCCCGTCTGACGAGAGAAAAAGAAAGAGAGATGGACACACAGACAAACATTACACAAAGAGGATGAGAAAGAGAGAGAGGGAGAGGGAGTGGGAGGGCAAGACAAGATAGGAGAATGGGTACACACATGCCATATATAAACTGACACTAGATCATTCTACACTATGTTTATCCCTTTAACGTTCAAATCACCATCTGATCTAGTCAAAGATAGTAACACATTATAAGAACATGAAACAATGAAAAGTATACCATTACTGGACAGGTAAGATAGTAACACATTAAAGAACATTTAGTGACAATGAAAAGTACACCATTACTGGACAGGTGGGTTGGACAGATAGAAACTGGAGTCAGATATTACCTGTTAGGAAAAGTTTGGGTATATTACCACCATGATGTTGTTAGCTTAGGCATCCAGATACCTACCGAGTGTTGTCTAGCTGTAAATAAAACCAATAAAATATACGTACCCCTACCTAACAGAATAACTTTGCCAGCTGCCTGTCTTGCTCTTATAAAATAACATCCACCAATCAGGAATGCACACGCTACTAACAGTAAAGGTGAAGTGATACTGTCAAAAAAGACAACACCAGTTGGTTATTATCAATATTCAGGTTTACATTTCATTTACATTTCATGATAAATACTTAATGGAGAAGGTGTTCCAGGGCATTGACTCAATCAAATATTTAGTAAAAACAAAAGTATTGGGCCCTTGCTCGAGTGAGGGCGCTAACATGGTTACAAAAAGTAATGGTTTACATTACTTATAGAAATGTTTGCAAATTCAGGATTATCAGTATTCCTGTCATCAAAAGATGATTTTTCATGGAAGATTACAAATTAATGAAACTGAACAATAAACACAAAACACTTAAAATCTATTATCATTACGCACAATAAATAAAGAACATAATTCTTTTTAAAGTAATAAGATTTTAAATGTTACATATGACAGAGACAGGCAGACAGATGGACAGACATACATACATACAGACAGACAGACAGACAGACAGACAGACAGACAGACAGACAGACAGACAGACAGACAGACAGACAGACAGACAGACAGACAGACAGATGGACCTGGGTCATTCCCATACCCTCCTATCCAGGCTGTGCATATTGAGGGCTAGTAAAGTCATCCAGGTCAACCCTTCCAGTCTGTTGACAATGTATGTATTACTATTATCTGACATACAACAAAGCAAGCAATCAAGTCATAAATATATATTTGTATTTGGAATCAGTTTTAGTTACAATGGCTATCTAACAGCAGGCTGTGTTTTTTAACAGCTGAAGAATCACAGCTGGGTACAGGCAGGAAATAGATATCATTTTATATTTTTATATGATTTATATCTCTCAATATTTTTATAGTTCTGGGTACTCAACAACCGAACTGTTCTCACTGGTCTATGAATGCTACTTATAAAGTAGTCCTAGAAGCATTGCTAAAAGGACTGTTTTGTATGTACTGATATCTACTGCATAATTATAAAAATATCTGTCTGTAACAATCAGCTCAGATTTGATAAAAATATCTGTGTAACAATCAGCTCAGATTTGATAAAAATATCTGTCTGTAACAATCAGCTCAGATTTGATAAAAATATCTGTCTGTAACAATCAGCTCAGATTTTAGTCATAGTGTATTTAAAGAACATCAAGTAGAATCAAAGCTGTAGTCATGACTACAGAACAGGACTCAAAATATATCAAGTTTACCTAAGCTGTTGTGCATCACAAACAAACTAGCAAAGCTGGGACGTAACTGTCTATGGTGCAGAACATGACGTGAAATATAAGCTGTTTACCTAAACTGTTGTGCATCACAAACAAACTAGCAAAGCTGGGACGTATTTGTAACTGTCTATGGTGCAGAACATGACCTGAAATATAAGCTGTTTACCTAAACTGTTGTGCATCACAAACAAACTGGCATAGCTTGAACAAACCAGCTTTCTACAATGCAGAACAGGGTTCAAAGTATACACAGTCTCCCTAAGCTGTTGTGCATCATATATGAAATGGCATAGCATGGATCTAGCTTTCTCAGTTTCTGTTGTTGATAATGAACAATGGAGATACAGATTTTGTATCTCAGTGTTTTCCTTGACATTGTTACAAGTTGTCAAGTCTGTTCAATTTCCCAGTGCTCTCTTTGATACAATTTGAAAACTATTCTTTAAACTACACTATTTTCTGTAAAAGAGTATAACATACATTAGAACCCTCCACTCTCTTATAATCCTTGTCTCAAAATAACAAAATCAAGACAGTTTCATCTCTGAGCCATCTCATGAACAAATGCTAGGGGAACATGACTCACGAGTTTCTAATTTTATGATATACAATATGAAAGTGAAGGGTAGTGTACATGCAAATTTTTAAGAGCACAGTCAACATTATATGGCTGAATGTGGTCTGTATTACATGGTATCAACATGTAGGTGTACACTAGTACAGATATATGTATATGAAAACAATAGTAGTCCAGGTGACAAAGAAAACAATGAAGGGTGAAAGTGATCTGTATCAACATGTATGTGTACACTAGTACAGATATATGCATATGAAAACAATAGTCCAGGTGACAAAGAAAACAATCTTACAATGAAGGGTGAAAGTGATTTGTATTAACATGTACACAGAGATAAAGACAATCTATGTATTCAATAAACTGAAAATGGTATTGTTATCTAAAAATGGCATATAATACCTATTATATTGATATTCTTATAAAGTAATGCCTTAGTGTTGGGGAAACTGACAAAGTGTATTGAGGTGTATACATTAATGGCTATGAATCATTATATGGGGTGAGGGGCATTGAAACTATATGACAAACACAGGCACACTGTCTAACAATTGACAACAAATGTGGCCGAATTTATCTTCTTTTTACATCTGTCATCTTTTTTTATATTTTCCTTCTATTTATTCATTTCACTACTTCACTAATCATTCTTTTTCAAAACAAATAATGTCAATAAAGAATTACTATTATCATGACTGGGTTGACAACTTTATCCAAGTAATATTTTTTTGATCATACGTGTACGGCTAATGGAACCATGGTGGAACATGATGTATACAGATTTGGATAGCCATATTTATTGTCTGACTATCTACAGTAGATATCCACTCCATAGTCAAAATTAACAGGAAATCAATATCCAGTCAGCTGTGACATCAAAGTCATGAATAGATTTAATACAAGATCTAAAACCCTAACCCTAAACCCTAACCCAAACCATAGACACCATCATGATACCATAATACGACTACATAACTGGAACAAGTAAAGATTACTGGATGTACATAGTAGTAGAGACTATAACAACAACACTAACAGTAACACCTAATATGTCACCAAGAAATTACTATCCAGTCCCAGTCCCTTTTTTTCTCATTTGATATTTGAACTATGTTAAGGGTTCATTTGGTACCTTTGGATGTTGATGAATTACACTGAACTGTTGAATATGGATTAGGGAACTCAGTGAAAGATATTCAGTGGAAATAATCCTAGATTAGTAACAACCAGGGTAAGCTAGATTTGGGTCAGTATTAGTAACAACCAGGGTAAGCTAGATTTGGGTCAGTATTAGTAACAACCAGAGTAAGCTAGATTTGGGTCAGTATTAGTAACAACCAGAGTAAGCTAGATTTGGGTCAGTATTAGAAACAACCAGGGTAAGCTAGATTTAGGTCAGTATTAGTAACAACCAGGGTAAGCTAGATTTGGGTGACAGTATTAGTAATAACCAGGGTAAGCTAGATTTAGGTCAGTATTAGTAACAACCAGGGTAAGTTAGATTTAGGTCAGTATTAGTAACAACCAGGGTAAGCTAGATTTGGGTCAGTATTAGTAACAACCAGGGTAAGCTAGATTTAGGTCTGTATTAGTAACAACCAGGGTAAGCTAGATTTAGGTCAGTATTAGTAACAACCAGGGTAAGCTAGATTTAGGTCAGTATTAGTAATAACCAGGGTAAGCTAGATTTAGGTCAGTATTAGTAACAACCAGGGTAAGCTAGATTTAGGTCAGTATTAGTAACAACCAGGGTAAGCTAGATTTGGGTCAGTATTAGTAACAACCAGGGTAAGCTAGATTTGGGTCAGTACCATAGCAATAAATAAAGCATTATAAACTCATTTTGATTTGCTTATTTCAATGTGAATACTACAAAACCTGCACGTACTAATACTCAGTCTTGATTAGTATACCTCTCTAAGTCAGTTTGATGAACAACTGATGCACAATGATTTCTTCTGACCCATCAAAATTTTAGTCAGGATGCCAACGTGGTTTCTAATGTGATTGGAGGTGTAAATGGTAATGATACTGGAACTAGACTATCAACATTTAGTATTCTTCTATCTCTTACTAAGTGGTGGTGATTCACAAGATAACCTAGTTATCATTTTGAGTCACACAAAAAAAGTTTTGTATTAATTCCAAACTCAGAGTAAATAATTTACCTAGTATATTTCAGTTAAATCACTCAGCCATCTCACAAGTCTATGAGTCAATGATGTAAACTTGTCATGTGACTGCGCTGCAGGAGGGCCAGTACAGTGTGCCCTCTAAGCCAATTTGATCTGCCACTGATGTACACATCATCTCTAGTGTTGCACCAAATTTCCCCCATCTCTTACTATGTGGTGACTCATAAGAAATTTACATTTATCTATTTATTTATTTATCTACAAGGATTCAAAATAATTGATAAAATAATACTGCAGTAGCTGTAGGTATACTGTAAACTTAGATATTTTCACTACTAGAAAATCTTGCATTTTTGCAATCTTCAGCTAGATCTCAAAGATTAATTTTTACTAATTACCAGACTGGTACATTGTGTTCATGTACAACAAGGTATTTTTAGTCACTGTTCATTTTACTAATTACCAGACTGGTACATTGTGTTCATGTACAACAAGGTATTTTAGTCACTTTTAATTTTTGCATTCTTGTTCTCAAGCAAAATATGTGAAAATTAGTCTTCGGCAAATAGTTGAAGATTTACCGCATTAATTGAGATCCAAGTCATTTTTTTTTACCAGTACAACAGATTCTAGTAGTTCACCGTCTCCCTTATCAATACCTGGTTTCTAGTCCTCAAAGCGATTTTTTTTTGACCAGTACAACAGGTTCCGGTATCACAGTGCCACCTCATCAACTCTCCTATTGAAATGACAGCCCTGTGTATATATCTACTTTACATAAAAATGTATGTGTATTCATGCCAATAAAATCACAACCTGGTGCCAAGGGATTAAAGTATGGAAATGTGTACATCAATTCAAGTGATGGCAATGAGCAGAAACTGACTGCTAATCAATACACTGTAATCTGATATCTAAGTCTGAATACTGTTTGTTTGCACAAAATCTTACCAAAATAGTTAGTAGTCATTCTATGGATGCTACACACATGAATATATGGGCCAACAGTTTTTTTAAAAAGTAACTTTTCCTGATTTTCATTTTTGTGTGTGTTTGATAATTACGTTATCTGATTTTTCTTTTCAGCACAGCTGCCGTCATCCTGGTAATCATTTACTCCTAATTGTATAGAATTAATATGTCTGGTTTAAATGTGGAAATGTAAAATACAAAAATAACGATTAAATAAGTTATTTAAATCAGTCAAAAAATGTAGCTTGCTTGATTAATATTAATACCTCTATGACTATGTCAATATTTTACTCAGAAATATTAACCAATTATAACAAAAATTTCAGGGGGAAATAAGTCCTAAATGAAGGTGATGAGAGGTCAACCAAAATTTGGGATTTGTTAGCAAACCTTTTGGATTGAAAACCAGCTAGGAGTTTTATTTTATAACTACAAGTCCCAATCAATGTCATTCATTTTGACTAAAATACACTAGGTTATTAGAGAAAAAAGGATTGGTTATGATATTCAGTGGACATGTAAAATACATGGGAATTCAGGAGTTATTACTGTAAGGACTAAATATTATAATGTAATTAATTAATGAAATAGCAAAATTTGGGTACATTTCTAGTGTTCTAGAAACTCTTACAAATTGTTCTACTTTCAGTGTCAAAAACAATGAATAGGAGAAACACAGTATATAGAAGGATAGGAAATACTAGATGATACAAGTGTAGATGTGGCAGATACTATACAACAGCCTGGGTTGACAAATGTACCACACTGCTTGTACAGATGATTCCTGTATGTAGACCTGCAACAAACTTTCATCAAAACATATAAAGTATGTCCCCAAAATAGTTGTGACACTATTTGTACACAATATAAAATGATTTAGTTGAATTACATGGCACTTGAAAATAGTAAATATCTTGACTGGTTCATTGTAACCATGCTATGCTGGTGTATTCATAAAGTTTTATGGTGAAATGTTACGGTACTGCTCAATACAACAATGCAGGAAGTAACAACTCTGACATTGTTACTCATACAAACAAAATAAAGAGCTACAGTTAATGAGGTCTACAAAACTATATATATCTAGAATATAATATGAATTTCAGATTTTAAAATTTACAACTGTGACAGTTTCTTTTCATATACAATAAAGTATTGAATATTTTGGGTAACAGAATATAATGTATAATTATGTCGATAATAAATGAACACAACACATTGTAATTGCATGTATAGACATGTATTTGAGATGAAACAAACGCCTAAACAATCATACTTCAATGGTGGTTCACACATATCAATGTTGGCTAGAATTACAGCAGTAGTCAAACCAGGCCATATAGACTACGGAACATTGTATCTAGACTACCAAATTTATATCACGGTAGTCTGTTAGACCAATGGAAATCAATAGAAAATTGTGCTGAAACAGTTCACTTAGCTATTAAATATGACTACGGAAGCACAGAAATTAAATTGAAGGAATGAATTAAGACTAGAGTTGTATACTTACACACAGTAGATTACCAACCCAATAGACACCAGCAAATAATTACTTTGGAATTTTTCAAGATTTTTAGTCACTCGCTTGGTAAGACCTGTGGCACTCTTTGGTTTAGATATCTTAGAGGTATTGATGAACTCATGCCATGGCTGGATATTGTCTCTTTGTTTCTGAACCCAATCCTTGGCGGAGACATTCGACAAACTGAGAGCCATGCTGTAATAGTGAAAACCAAGTTCTCTCAGTGGACTAGGTATGAGATACTTTAAACCCATCACAATTAGTAATTTAGTAAATCAAACTTTGTCACACATTTCCTGTATTGCTGGCTACATAAAAAGGTATCCTATCACCAGGGTGCAGCGAATTTTTACGTGAATTATAGAAAAGACAGCTACAATGTAGCAATATCTGATCGGTGTATGAGAATAGAAATCAAACTGCGACACACATTGAGAATATGAATGGACTTAACACCAGCCTCACCAGATTGTCAGTATCAAATTTGAATATTCAAATTTACACTGATGTATTTTTTTCAAAAATTCAAAGATGTCATCATCGCATCTCCTAATATTTTTAACTTAAATTTACATTTATACACATTCGCTAAGAATTTTTTGTTTTTGTCAATTTGGAATAACTTGTGCAAACATTTTCATTTTCATATATAAATACCTTCTCTAATTTGTCTAAACAAATAGTAGATGAAATGATGTTATCATCCCTAAATCAATAATGGTATATGCCGCAATATGTTACAAAGTAGCTAAATACACATTTCCATCATTTTTGCTACACTGACAAATGATAGATTTGTCCTTGCATTGGTGAATTCATGGACATTATATGTATATACACTACCATACTTCAATACTTGTATACCAACATATCGTCTTTGACAGCACAATGTCATCTCTGTTTTCACTTGACATTATAATAAAGGATATTTATAAATAAAAGAACACCTATACATTCAAATTTTTGTTGACAAAATCTTGTATTTTTGCTTTGGATTGCATTAATTAGACTCAAAAGGCAAGTGATGAAAACAAATTTCAGTTGAATTCCTGTATAAAAGTGAAATCCTTAATATACAAATATATCTATCAGTTAGAGTCTCTCCTCTTTCATATCTCTAGCTTGTGAGTGCCAGTGTAACATACTCCAGGCTATTGCAGGATTATTTGTGATTTCTCTGCAGCTGTTCTTTCACAATTGTGTAGTGCAACAGAAATCATTGCCACCACAAGTGCAAATACCCCCCGAGTCAAGTACTGGCACTAGAATTTATATGAATATGTTGCATGTCTTGGGGTTCTGCTATGTTTGTATGGAACAGAAATTTATTTCATAAAAATATATAACTATCTGTGCTGTCATGGAAAGCTCACAGTGAATTGCATAGTGATAATAGTCTTATAGTACAAGCATACACCAATGCACGTAACCACTCTTGTATATATGTACTAAAACTCTGTACTTTTCACTGGCATTATGACATACATGTCATGCAGTTTGAAGAAATTAGTGACTGAAATTCCTACAACAAGCAAATCAAGACAGCATGCAAGAGAAATTACAGTTACATGAACATTTTGAGAGACCAAATAATTATTGAAAGTTAAAGTTTAGCAAGTATGATGAATCATAGCAATAATATTCACCCCAGGTCTCTCTATCTCATGATAGAGAAACTGTGATTCACACCTGTTGTGCAGTACCAGTAATTTCTCTTTAAATGTGGATGACATGCCATTTATCATGCAAATAGTGGGTACTTTACTATTTAGGAGTAATGCAAATAACCAACATGCACAATCCCAAGTAACAACTCTATGATATACAAAATGTACATGTAGGATTTTTGTCACAAGTTAACTAAAGGCATTTTTCCTTCTCTCTCACCAACACTTTAAACCTTTGCAGAAACATCACAGACATTGTAGTCATTGAGATATCATTTAATTTAGCCCTACTGACATGGATGTTCTTCAGTGACTCAATTCTAACTATAGTGTTGCTTCTCTACACCATCAAAATTGAGTTGCGGAAATACAGCTCTGCATGTGGGCTACCCCTCTACCATGTGTTGACACTATAACTGACAATTATTTAATCCAAGGGTTTTGTATTAATGATACTGTATCAGTACAGTCATACGGATTAATTATGATCATTTTTTAGTTTTGTTCAAGACAGACCTTTCAATCCATGTACTGCTGTCAGGTCTGGGTCTGGTCTTTAATTAACAATCAGTACTCTACTCAGAAATAGATTCTCTGATAAAACACATGATGTGCCTCCAAAATCTGGTTACACAAGTCACCAGCAATAAAGTGTTTTTTTAAAAGAATATTATCAAAGTTGACACTTATTCAACATCTGTTTATTCATTTTGTTTGTTCTAAAATATTGTTCCCAGAAAAGAAGGATGGTCCTCTCGGGGTCATTTTCACAGAAATATGTTATTTCTCATATTATGTAATCATTTACTGTGAAAACCTCTACAATGTGCATCAGAAACACATAAATAGATTCATCTAATTAATACAAAATTGTTAATCAATGCACGTAAAGTACACAAATGTAATAGCTTTGTTGATAATGAATGACATGATAGCATGATATAGCTAGTAATGAGGCAAGCCTGGAATCCATTCTGACAAGGGAAAGGTAAGGAGCTGAAGTGAAATCAGTAAAATATAAACCTAGATATTTTCACCACAAGAAAATTTTACTATTTGATTGTCTTCAACTCATTCTCAATAACCAGGTTTATTTATGACTTACTGCGCCTGGTTCATTATACATCACCACCTTGATTTTGTTTTCCAGTGAAATAAGTAAAATAGGCTGGAATAAAAATGTCCAGGTTTACAATATCTGTGTAATTGAACTTGATAGTTATAGTTCTAAACATGTAAACTGTTTACTACAAAGTATCAAGTAAATAGACTACATGTAAACTGTTTACTACAAAGTATCAAGTAAATAGACTACATGTAAACTGTTTACTACAAAGTATCAAGTAAATAGACTACATGTAAACTGTTTACTACAAAGTATCAAGTAAATAGACTACATGTACAATATGAACTTGTACTGTGTCTATAATAAAGGTCTGCATGCAACTAAACTGTTCCTACAATTTATAACCAACTGTTCATGGTCAAGATATACAAGAACACACAACTTTTTAATACTTTTATGTATCGGTAATTGTATGTTCTCTTAACAGGATGATCTTGTATTAGCCAGTTTAACAATATTTTGTTAAAACTTATCATTTTCTGGATAAATACTAGGTAAACAGGTGAACTCTGGTAAATTCAAGTGAACCCGTTCAAACAACTGTTTCTAAGAAAGTTATCAGATTGGAGTAAATAACGAAATCTTGCTATTCATAAAATGTACATGTTTTGGACATATCACTTGTGCATGTAAAATACCATTCCAAGGCAGCGAGTGGATTCATCTAATTCACTGTAGCTCTCAAAGGACAGAGTAACAGCAACTGGCTAATACAATGAATAATTGTTTACTGATCTAAACCATGTGTAGGAACCTGTCTATAAATTACCCCGGGCATTTATTTAACAAGACACCCTTCAATGGTCAAATCCTTAATTATCCAGTTTCCTTTCCAATTCACCTTTCCAGACACCATTGTTCCACTCCACTAATTCCAAGACCAATGATCAACACCGTGAAACATGCCATTTCATAATCCCATGCCAAATTGAGACAACATCTCACTTGTTGGTAACTGGGTATGGATAAGGTGGATGACCAGCGTAGCCGTGTCTGGCAAAACCTGGATTCTGTGAGAAATCTACTGGGGGATATCCGTAATGTAGTGGGTATGTTGGATATCCAAGATTACTAGTAGTACTTGGAAGATTTAATGGTTTTGGAGGTCTTGGTGGAAGTGATTTCCCGTACTCTACATCTGCTGTGTACACTGCTCTTGGTGGTCCACTGCGTGGTAAGGGGTTTGGGTCGTTGGTTATGAAAACTTTTCTTCTCTGGCCTGCTCTGTTGTTTGCATTGCCATTATTTGTGGAAATCAAATTGAACATAAAAATTATGATAACAAATTAAAACTATGTGGTCAACTATTTGATCCTATAGGTATGGTATAATCTGTCTGCAAAAAGAACTTACATTTTGTATTTAACACTAGATAAGCCTGAATCACACAATGTCCTTCAGGTATTAATCTCTTCCTATGACAGTCTCCATTGATTTCAAAACTGTAAAATTAGACTAGGATTTATTGAAAGGTAGCGTAAAGATTGATGGCGTTGACAATGTTGACATTTAGAAAATAGAATAATGATCTCTGGGGTCTTGTGGCAAGTTTGTCACCATTTTATAAAGTACTAGTATTTTGAAAAGTTTTTTTTTGTCACCATGGGGAGAGTTATTACTGGAGGTGGTGTCAATATTGACAATGAGTAAATAGAATGATGCATTCTTGTTCCATTATTCACAAAAACACTCCATCAGGAATAAACATTTCACTGGTTAGAAAGGAAACCTTTGGAATATTGTTGGCTGAAGCCATGTACTTTGTAATGTGATCAGGGACCATAATATAAGTAGCTAATAAAATAAATATTTCGGAAAAGTGAAACATACACACCCTGCATTACAACCACCAACATGATTTTCAATTTCCAAAAAAAAAATGAACAAAAAGATAAAATGGAGGTTTGAAATTGGAGATTAGTAAGACTCTTAAAAAACAAATAAATACACTCATATTGTTATTATTTCCTTATGTAAAGTTGATGTTGATTATGGGTAAACACTGGTTTTGTCAATCTTCTGGGACCATCAATTGTATGATTGATTGATCTATAAAGTGAATCATCTGAATATAAGATAGCAGTTTTAACTATACAACACCCAGTAGTAGGTGTATTCACTTTCATAATCCCAGTAGACACAAGACCCAGTAGTAGGTGTATTCACATTTCATCCCAGTAGACACAAGACCCAGTAGTTGGTGTATTCACATTTCATAATCCCAGTAGACACAAGACCCAAGTAGTCATGCTGCTGTATGAAAAGAAAAGTACCCAGAGGACAGAAGGATTCCAGGCTGGCATACACACTTACAACATTCAAACACTACCTTGACAATTACCAGTACCAAAATTCAGATACCCTTACTTTCAAAACATATAATTTACATATCAGTCAAGAAAAATGAAGGCAGACATAATTAAAACACAATGCCAAGATCTGAAGATGCAAATCTCGGAGTAAAATTTCAGTCACTACTTTCTCTGTTATATTATTCATCCTGAGTTGACATACATGCACATTGATTATGTACTGTGAACTGGAAATTCTGTGCAATTCTCGGTACCTGCAATAGAATTTCATTACTCATGTTTGTCAAAAAGATAATTCAATTTCTTGGTTGACATCATGACTTATGCTTCATGTGTTACATTACAATTGGCAAGTATAAGAAAATGTTGACCCTCTCGTCCTCTGTTGAACCATGGAGGGTCTATGGTTGAACCTTTAGCAAGAAGTTAAATAATATTACAGGTACCAAACATTTTGAGTATTGAGTTCTCCTGTACAGTATACATCTGCATTACCACATTGCTGCAGTAACATGTATATGATGTAGTGCTCACAAACTATATTATATTGTTTATTCTATTCCCAGTTACAAATGCACACACACACACACACACACACACACACACACACACACACACACACACACACACACACAATAGCAAAGTAATGCCAAAAAATTATCAGTTCACAGTGCATGTATATAAATTAACAGTGTGAGGAATGTGACCATAATCTTGATTAAGCCCCAAAATACCTTTGTTACCTTGTCTTTCACACAATAAAACTATATTGTAATAATCCCTGAATTTCAGTTGCTTCTAAAGAATTGGCATAGTTACCCTGTCTGTCTATTGTAAATTGAGTCATTTGTGTTGACATTTGCTTTAAAAATTCAAAACGAAATGAATGTTTCCATGTTAAAGAAATAACACCGTTCTACGTCACAAAAATATTGACTACTGACTGAAACTGTACACGTAACACAAAACGTGCAGTAACATGGTTAACACCCATCAACGTCACAGCACACACGTACACGCCACCTAGCAACTATCGAATCCAGGCCAGTTTAAAAACCTTTTTTTTAAAAGAGTAACTAGAAAAACATCCGTTATGAATAGCATACCAGTTACTCGTGTTGTGTGCAACGTGTACCAGAAATAACATAAAATATGATTCATTTTAGCGACACCTCACAATAGTGGGTGACAGCTGGTCTGCACCTGGTAACTAAAATCTGACGACGGTGAACAGTTTCGGTTGAACGTAAAGTTTTCAGAAACATAATATTTGGCAGCAATTTTCTTAGTTCCACTAACTGGTCGTCAGGCAGAATTCAATTCACTGAAAGCCTAACACTTTATAAAGGTTCGAACCAAAACTTCAAATACTAACCCCGACTTTTCGTCAGTGGACTCGTTTTTCGAAATCTCCAAATCTCCGCTCAGTTCGACAGCCTCCATTTGCAAATTGCCCGTTTGTTGGTGTGACTTTACACCAACGGACTCGCCAGCGTGGAAGTGATGACGTCATCATTTATTGTAATTAATTGTAAACATCTAATGAAAACTACACATAAAGATAAGATCTACAGTATTTAATGAATCACTTACAGATGTCTAATATTTTATACATCGAAATGCTTTATTTTTTACCACGATAGATAAAACAAATTAATTAGAAAAGAAAACATTTATAATTTGACCTTTGACCTTATAGTTACACAAAATATATTTTTGAACGTTTCGCCCGTGATTCAACCATTTTATAATTGTTTACACGTTTTCTAACGTTTAGAACCTTGAAAGTGTGATAAGAGGTGGTCGACATCAACTATCTAAGATAAAAGTTATGTATTTTCCGTCTGCTAATTTGACAAATAGTGACCTTTGCCCTTTGAACCATGTGTTATTGTTTGTACGGACTTTGTCACTTCAACGTAACGCTGTTGTTCGCAGTGAGTCACCCGCTGCCCTGATAAATTTCTAAATTTAAAAGATTAGCTCAGCTGTAACGTATTCACTGAAATAAGTTCCACAGAAGTTTCAATAGATACTGGAAATAGGAACGTCTGCAGGTTGGTAAAAATATGTTATTTTATTATTGATATTTTTCTAGCGATTTCAGTTCACATTCATTTTTGGTGGAACAGTGAGATCGGCTTTCTTTACATTTACTTTTTAGTTGACAAAGACGTCTAAGATATATTTTAAGTATATCTTTATCGTATGATGTTTTGAAGTCTTGGGAATAGTAAAAGTTTTACAACAATGTTCTAAATTTCCAGAACTGTTCTGCATCTGTTTGGACAATGTATTTATAAATTCAAATTGGGAAGTGATAACAATAACATTACCAACTCATTGTGGAACGTTTGATATGTAAATGAGCAACGCATAATACCGGGTACGATTTTACATACATATATATACTTGACCTAAAATATGTCATTTATTTTTGACAATAGATGATTAAATGAAATATGTTACCTCTAATAGAATATGTTAATTTTTACATATTTATTTATTTGCCAGCAGTTGAAAGAAAAGAAAATTTACATATCAAGTGAGGAAAATTAATTTAAACACATCGACAATGAAAAATAACTAAAAAATAACTTTAAAGTTCTTGCTGGACCACAAAAATAGTTTTTTTTTCAAAGTAGTTGGGTCGGCCCAAGGAAAGCATATATTGTAATACTAATTCAGTGTAAGAGGAAACTCATAAACTGAAGGAAAAGCGCTCAATACTGAGAAGTATAGCTGTATTTACACAAAGTACACAACTTATGGTTCGGAGCCATTACTCAGAGTTTCACGCTTATACCGCAGTGGCAGAGCGTAATAGTTTTGGTAGTATTGGAACTCTTTCTTGGTTGTAACTCGGAGTTTCACAACTGAGTTGTCTGATGATCGCACTATGCGTGAAACTCCGAGTTACAACCAAGAAAGAGTTCCAGTACTACCAAAACTATTACGCTCTGCCACTGCGGTATAGAGCACTGTCTTAGCAGATTGATACTCATCGAGTTATATATATATATATATATATATATATATATATATATATATATATATATATATATATATATATATATATATATATATATATATACATATATATATATATATATATATATACATATATATATGTTCAGCCACACTTAGGGGGCTTCTGTACCAAACAGTGCTGTTGAACTGCACTTAGGGGGCTTCTACACCAAGCATTGCTGTTCACCTGCACTTAGGGGGCTTCTACACGAAGCATTGCTGTTCACCTGCACTTAGACTTAGAGGGCTTCTATACCAAGCAGTGCTGTTCAACTGCACTTAGGGGGCTTCTACACGAAGCATTGCTGTTCACCTGCACTTAGACTTAGAGGGCTTCCATACCAAGCAGTGCTGTTCAACTGCACTTAGGGGGCTTATATACCAAGCAGTGCTGTTCAACTGCACTTAGGGGGCTTATATACCAAGCAGTGCTGTTCACCTGCACTTAGAGGGCTTCTATACCAAGCAGTGCTGTTCACCTGCACTTAGGGGGCTTCTATACCAAGCAGGTACATAAGTTATTCACATATTCTTATCAGATATATAGATATAGCTATTGCTGACCTGTAAAATTATTCACATCTATGTCCTTTTTTTCCATCTAGTGACCATGGCAACCAGTTCTGATTCATCATCCTCATCATCACCAAAGCCTGGTAAGGTATCCCTACCGGAAGCCTTCAAAGAGAAATACCAGGATTACTCACCACAGCATTTTGATGGTATTCAAATATCTTTACCAGGTCGTAAATCAGGTCAGTACAACACCCATCTTCTCCACCCACCCCCGCCCCCACCCCCTTACTCCTTCTAGAAGCACTTTCTGCACCAGTTTGCAAAGGCAGTTAGTCTAACCCCCACCAACCATCCTTACATCTTTTGAATTTTGCTAATGCAGTCAATTTTGTTTTACTTTCTTTTTATTTGTAAGATTTTTCTTTTGAATTAAAAGCATTTGGATAATTAGATGGGCTACCATTGCCAACCAACACATCACAAAATTGAGACTGTCTATCTGTATTTAAAAGATAATTAAATTTGGCATAAGATATCTCCATCTTTATTGCTTCTGTACTTTAAAATTGTTGAAAAGTAACTCCATATGCATTAGTAGTTGAAATTATGTCATTACATTTCATGGTAGCCTCTTAAACTATTGTACATGCATGTCTCCCCTGTTTGTCTTTAACATATGTTGATTTTTCTCATTTCTACCAGCTTCATTACATTTTGTCCCAGAATGTCTTACTCTGAATGACTGCTGCATAAGCTGTGCAGGGGATGATGGGAAAATAAAGGAGCTATGTACTGGGGTAAAAGAACTTGATCTTACACAGAACAAACTTGAAGATTGGAAAGAGGTTTGTGTACTTATACTAGTATGAAATAGGATCTTTGTCAGAAATGGAGGGATTTCCTGACATGAAATAGAAGGGTCTCCTGACATGACACCATGCTATCGGTAGATAAACAGCAAATCCATGGCATGTCATTTTCAATGACAAGTGTTTTCAATTGTCTCAGCTAACTCATTTACATGTTGTTGTTATTACAGGTGTGTTCCATTGTGTCTCAGCTAACTCATTTACATGTTGTTGTTATTACAGGTGTTTTCGATTGTCTCAGCTAACTCATTTACATGTTGTTGTTATTACAGGTGTGTTCCATTGTGTCTCAGCTAACTCATTTACATGTTGTTGTTATTACAGGTGTGTTCCATTGTGTCTCAGCTAACTCATTTACATGTTGTTGTTATTACAGGTGTGTTCCATTGTGTCTCAGCTAACTCATTTACATGTTGTTATTACAGGTGTGTTCCATTGTGTCTCAGCTAACTCATTTACATGTTGTTATTACAGGTGTTTTCCATTGTGTCTCAGCTAACTCATTTACATGTTGTTGTTATTACAGGTGTTTTCCATTGTGTCTCAGCTAACTCATTTACATGTTGTTGTTATTACAGGTGTTTTCCATTGTGTCTCAGCTAACTCATTTACATGTTGTTGTTATTACAGGTGTGTTCCATTGTGTCTCAGCTAACTCATTTACATGTTGTTGTTATTACAGGTGTTTTCCATTGTGTCTCAGCTACCTGATTTACATTTTCTGAATCTCAGCACCAATCCTCTTGTTCAGCAACTCTCAAAAGACCAGCTGGAGAATGTTTCCTTGGCAACCATCACAAAACTAGTGCTAAACAATACTAGAGTGGTGTGGGATGCTGTACATGCATTATTGAATGCTATGCCACAGTAAGTACTCATAAATCTGTGACCTCACACTTTCTGTTGTCATAAATCAGTGACCTCACATTCTTTTGTACACTTACAACCTGTCCTAAGTTATGGTTTACCTGTGGTGTTTGATACAACCATGCACAAACCAATAAGAAATTACACATATACTTCACTCTGTCGTAGGAAGTTTGAATGAATAGTTTCTTGTGAAATTTTGTCTCACTAATGTGCCACCATGCAGACATCACAATATTGGCACCACATATTTGTGTAATTGTAAAGCACTTTGAGCACTGAGTGGGAAAGTGCTTTATAAAAACCAACATTATTATTATTATTATTATTATTATATCTTCATCTAATTGGTTTAAATTACATTTCAATTTATCTCAAAATAAGGCCATTTTTAGAATCCAATATGGCCACCAAGTGGGAAAATAATGGATTGTCAGTTGCCATGGAAACAAGAGAGTAAACCCCAAAGTTTGTCTATTATTTCAAAAGGACCATGACAAAAGTTTTCATATGGCAAAGACAAGAATAGAAGAACTTTGATTTTCCTCTTAACAGACAGACAGGATTTCATTCTTTTAATGTTCAATCTTTTCATTTTAATTTACCTTTACAGATTGGAAGAAGTGCATCTAAGTTTGAATAATTATGAAACTGTAGATTTATCTGGCACTGCACATACTGGTGTTAAACTATTGCAGTTCAACAACAATGGAGTAACAGATTTCCACCAGATTTGTAAGCTTGGAAAAATGTTCCCAAACTTGGAATATTTGTACCTTGTGGAGAACAACATCAAAAAGTTATCCGGTGATATTCCGGCCAGCTTTCCATGTCTTAAATGTCTCAGTCTCAGCTGTAATGAAATCAGTAGTTGGGAAGAGTTAGATGGGATCAATGAATTCCCGAGATTGAGTGATATCCGGATAAAGAGCATACCATTCCTAGATGATTACCCGGAGAAGGAAAGGCGTTCTTTGGTAATAGGAAGGTTGCCAGGCGCATTGAGGCTGAATGGCAGTAGAATATCTGAAACTGAGAGACAGGATGCTGAAAGAATGTTTATCAGATATTATATGGATAAAGATCCTACAGAACAACCACAGAGGTAAGTTTTGTTTCAAAACAGCAACAGAGTGAGTTTTATTTCAAAACAGTCACAGAGATAAGTTTTATTTCAAACCAGCCACAGAGTGAGTTTTATTTCAAAACAGTCACAGAGATAAGTTTTATTTCAAACCAGCCACAGAGTGAGTTTTATTTCAAAACAGTCACAGAGATAAGTTTTATTGCAAAACAGTCACAGAGATAAGTTTTATATCAAAACAGTCACAGAGATAAGTTTTATTTCAAAACGGTCAGAGATAAGTTTTATATCAAAACAGTCACAGAGATAAGTTTTATTTCAAACAGCCACAGAGTGAGTTTTATTTCAAAACAGTCACAGAGATAAGTTTTATTTCAAAACGGTCAAAGAGGTAAGTTTTATTGCAAAACAGTCACAGAGATAAGTTTTATTTCAAAACAGTCACAGAGATAAGTTTTATTTCAAACAGCCACAGAGTGAGTTTTATTTCAAAACGGTCAAAGAGGTAAGTTTTATTTCAAAACAGTCACAGAGATAAGTTTTATTTCAAAAAGCCACAGAGTGAGTTATATTTCAAAACAGTCACAGAGATAAGTTTTATTTCAAAACAGTCACAGAGGTAAGTTTTATTTCAAAACAGTCACAGAGATAAGTTATATTTCAAAATGGTCAAAGAGGTAAGTTTTATTTCAAAACAGCCACAGGGTGAGTTATATTTCAAAATGGTCAAAGAGGTAAGTTTTATTTCAAAACAGCCACAGAGTGAGTTATATTTCAAAACAGTCACAGAGGTAAGTTATATTTCAAAACAGTCACAGAGATAAGTTATATTTCAAAACAGTCAAAGAGGTAAGTTTTATTTCAAAACAGCCACAGGGTGAGTTATATTTCAACACAGAGTACAGTCAGTCAGACATATTGTGTTTATTTGTATAACTTTAGAGTTAAGTTGATTTTTATATAGTGCTTTCCCACTCTGTGTTCAAAGTACTTTACAATTATTACCCCAACATGTACCTATAGTGACACAACATCCCTTTACTTCCTCAACTCACTGGGGAGCAACTAGACATTTCAGACTAGTAGATAGTACATCTTCCATAGTCATATGGAAAACAACCTTCTAAAACATATGGTGACAGGGCTTTCAGTGTGTATGCTCCTAAACTGTGGAATTGTTTACCGCTTGAGCTTCGACGACTTGAGAAATTTGCTCCTTTCAAGAAGAGTATTAAAACATATATTTTCCGACAATGCTATTGCTGATGTTTTTAAATTAATTGCTAATTTTTAAATCTGATTTTGTTTTTAGAGACGCTTTTAAATTATTCATTGTGTTCTTATGCTAGATTTTTGTTGTTGTTGCTCTTTTGCTAGTCTTTCTCATTTTGTAATGTTCAGACCGCTGAGACATGTTTGTGTAGTGGTCTTTAAACAATAAATTTATTATTATTATCATATGAGTTACAGAATGCATTCATTTCCTTTCTAATAATAATAATATTTATTTCTTTTATAGCACATTACATAATCAAAGAAAATCTCAATGCGCTTCACACAAACACTATATATATAAAAAAAAACTATTAAAAAAACCAATACATTATAACCTTCATTATTTTCTACACAGATATCATGACTTAATCCAAGTTTACGGTAAATTGGATCCATTGGTTGACGTTGATTTGTCTGCTGAGGATTTTGTCAACTGTCTTGTTAAATATGAAGATAAACAAACAATGATGAAAGTCAACACAAACAATACAGTCTTGGAGCTCAAAAGAGACTTGAGGAAAATTGTAGGAAAGTCTCCAACTAAATTCAGAGTGTTTCTTTTTGACCAGGAGCTTATTACCCAATATGACAATGGGTATGGAATGGAGGAACTTAAATGGCCAAAACGATATTTACATTCCCTTAAAGTAAAAGATGGCGACGAATTTCATATAATTATGAGAAACTAAAATTGTTGTTGTAAAATTTGAAATTTACATAGTTATAACCAAATTGTTTTACATAGTTAGATATTTGATAATTAATACTGTAATTAATAAATAATGAAGGTTATAGTGTGCTGTGATCATGAACTTGTAAATTAAATACTTTGAATATTTATCATTACAGTGTTTTGAAACTTAGTGTTATGGTAACATGGCTGGAGTAAATGATCTCATGAACCTCAGACCACTATAGTCTGAGCATAAACTAATTAATGAACATGTCAAGTCAAGACCTGTAGAGGGCGCCATATTGAGCTATCAGTCTGTTATTGAATAGTGGACACCCTAGACTGTCGACAGTCACTCGCACCTTTTTTCCTATGTTTTATCTAAACTTATGTCGTCGCCGCACTTCGATCCGGCGCAACAGTACTATAATCGCATACTGATATCATGATACGATTATAGTAGTATTGCGCCGGACCGGAGTGCGGCAACGACTCAAGTTTAGGTAAAACGTAGGGCAAAAAAGGCACAAGTGACTGTCGACAGTCTATGGACACCCTTGCAAAGTAGCAGGTCCAAGCCACCAATAGAAAAACTGTGATTCATTCACAGGTTAATTATATATTTACTCGGGCATCATTTCTAGTCTCGCAGTTAGCCCCTAGTAATGAAAGTCTGGGTAACAAAGACTAAATCATTTCTAGTCTCATAGTTAGCCCCTCAGCAGTGAGAGTCTGGGTAATAGAGACTAAATCATTTCTAGTCTCATAGTTAGCCCCCAGCAGTGAGAGTCTGGGTAACAAAGACTAAATCATTTCTAGTCTCATAGTTAGCCCCTCAGCAGTGAGAGTCTGGGTAATAGAGACTAAATCATTTCTAGTCTCATAGTTAGCCCCTCAGCAGTGAGAGTCTGGGTAATAGAGACTAAATCATTTCTAGTCTCATAGTTATAGCCCCTCAGCAGTGAGAGTCTGGGTAATAGAGACTAAATCATTTCTAGTCTCGTAGTTAGCCCCCAGTAGTGAGAATCTGGGTAACAGAGACTAAGTCATTTCGAACTTCATTTTGAAAATGGTCATGTGACCCCATATGGACCAATCTCTACTCAGGAAATGTACAAAAATGTTACCATGCACCATAGTTACTGGTAAACAAATGTGATAAATAAAGGAAATTTGAATAATTGGAACATATTTTACATCAAAAGTTAGTGTGTGGTTTGCAATTATTTTGCTCTGAAATAAGTGTTTAAACATCAACGGAAATTGTTTTAATCCTGTTTTCCCAACTTGTATTTTTTTTGTACAAAAAATACCCTGTTATTATCTTTTTATGTTTTATCTAGCTTACAGTCTTGTATACCTGTTTTACCCTTTTTAGCATTTGTCTGTTTTATTAATTTTGATAGATAAATAACTTTATTTGTATTATGGTTGATTTTGTGTATTTTGAAATGAAATTTTTCATTTAATGCAGTTTCTCCAGAGTTTTACGGGTAATTCTAAATCATGAGATAAAATGTCACAAGCCATTATAGTTATAAGTTTGACAGTATTTGTACACTTCATAGAAGGGTGCATGGTTAAATCTTTCCTCGCCACACTTCTTTCAACTATCCCAGTTTGCCTGTCACAAGGTGTGCTAAAACTAATTGTGATGAATTCCTCTGTTTGAAATAATAGTCTACCCCAATAATCACTATACAGACAAACTGATACTCAGTTATCACTACACACTTACATATGGTGTGTTATAGAACACAGAACACCAGCCATACACAGTTCACACTCACATATGGTGTGTTATAGAACACAGAACACCAGCCATACACTGAGTTCACACTCACATATGGTGTGTTATAGAACACAGAATACCAGCCATACACTGAGTTCACACTCACATATGGTGTGTTATAGAACACAGAATACCAGCCATACACTGAGTTCACACTCACATATGGTGTGTTATAGAACACAGAACACCAGCCATACACTGAGTTCACACTCACATATGGTGTGTTATAGAACACAGAACACCAGCCATACACTGAGTTTACACTCACATATGGTGTGTTATAGAACACAGAACACCAGCCATACACTGAGTTCACACTCACATATGGTGTGTTATAGAACACAGAACACCAGCCATACACTGAGTTTACACTCACATATGGTGTGTTATAGAACACAGAACACCAGCCATACACTGAGTTCACACTTACATATGGTGTGTTATAGAACACAGAACACCAGCCATACACTGAGTTCACACTCACATATGGTGTGTTATAGAACACAGAATACCAGCCATACACTGAGTTCACACTCACATATGGTGTGTTATAGAACACAGAATACCAGCCATACACTGAGTTCACACTCACATATGGTGTGTTATAGAACACAGAATACCAGCCATACACTGAGTTCACACTCACATATGGTGTGTTATAGAACACAGAATACCAGCCATACACTGAGTTTACACTCATATATGGTGTGTTATAGAACACAGAACACCAGCCATACACTGAGTTCACACTCACATATGGTGTGTTATAGAACACAGAACACCAGCCATACACTGAGTTTACACTCACATATGGTGTGTTATAGAACACAGAACACCAGCCATGCAACCGAGTTCAGTTTTCAGAGTTGTTAATTTATTATATGGTTGTGTGTGCATAATGTAATATGTCTAGCAGGCTAGCCAGCCTTGGCCTTATCAACAATTTGTTTAAAATTACACACCATGGAGTGAAAGATTACATTGTGATAAATGAGAAACTCATTGCTAGTACATGTAGGTAGTTTTAGCAGAGCTTGAGAAGGCTAACTTGGTTGAATTTAACTACCTGGTAATATGTGTGAAAAAAATGTTTGGCCTGTATCTTCATATCTTACCAATAGTAAGTTGAACATCATATAACTTACCAATAGTAAGTTGAACATCATATAACTTACCAATAGTAAGTTGAACATCATATAACTTACCAATAGTAAATTGAACATCATATAACTTACCAAGAGTAAATTGGACATCATAAACAAGTTGTCATTTAAAATATGAAGGTAAAACAACTCTTACCACAAATCAGGTATAAATTTCTTTCTGTGAAAGAGTTTAAAAGTTATCTTTTTAATACAATGTTCTGTTTTTGTATTATTTTTTTACTGACTTCTGTATTTTTTAATTTTTCTGTATTATGCAGTAACTATTTGACTAGTGTGTGTAAGGATTTGTGTTTTTATCTGCAAACTGAAATGATGTATGTGTACACCATCAGTGCAATAATTGACAAAATAGTATGATACAGTAGCAATCATGTGATGTAATTTATTTGTAGATAGCACTTCCTATACAATAGAAACCATTATGTGTTCATGTCTGGAGTGAGAAATACTTACTTTGTTGAGGTCTGTATATTAATAACAATTAAAATTACCTCATACAATACACACATATGTTGACTGGTTCTATCATAGACCCTTCTCACTGTGGGTGGAGGGTCAGTGATTCTATCATAGACTCTTCACTGTGGGTGGAGGGTCTATGGTTCTATATACAAACACCGGGGCTCAAATTTGTCTTGAACACTTGGTAGTTAGATTTAGCCAAGTGAACTGTTTCACTTAGCCAAGAACAGTTAGATTTAGCCAATTAAGTGAACTGTTTCAGTTAGATTTAGCCAAGTGATCTGTTTCAATTAGATTTAGCCGAGTGAACTGTTTCACTTAGCCAAGAACAGTTAGATTTAGCCAATTAAGTGAACTGTTTCAGTTAGATTTAGCCAAGTGATCTGTTTCAGTTAGATTTAGCCAAGTGATCTGTTTCAATTAGATTTAGCCAAGTGATCTGTTTCAATTAGATTTAGCCAAGTGAACTGTTTCAATTAGATTTAGCCAAGTGATCTGTTTCTGCTACAATTTTCTATTGATTACCATTGGTCTAACAGACTACTACCATTACAACTTTGATAATCTAGATACAATGTTTTAGTAGTCTATGTACTCTGGATTACTCACTATGCTCATTTTCAGCCCAGCATACATAAACTCATGTATATAGTCTAATATGCTTGTATACAGATATGGTCTCTGAGCATAGACATACAAACTCACACCATAGCTGGACATAACATAGACCCAGCAGTGACTACATCTATGGACACAGACATATACACCGAGACACACCCATTTGTACATAGACCCAGCAGTGACTATATCTATGGACACAGACATACACACAGAGACACACCCATTTGTACATAGACCAAGCAGCGACTACATCTATGGACACAGACATACACACAGAGACACACCCATTTGTACATAGACCCAGCAGTGACTACATCTATGGACACAGACACACACACAGAGACACACCCATTTGTACATAGACCAAGCAGTGACTACATCTATGGACACAGACACACACACAGAGACACACCCATTTGTACATAGACCCAGCAGTGACTACATCTATGGACACAGACATACACACAGAGACACACCCATTTGTACATAGACCAAGCAGTGACTACATCTATGGACACAGACATACACACAGAGACACACCCATTTGTACATAGACCAAGCAGTGACTACATCTATGGACACAGACATACACACCCATTTGTACATAGACCAAGCAGTGACTACATCTATGGACACAGACATACACACTGAGACACACCCATTTGTACATAGACCAAGCAGTGACTACATCTATGGACACAGACATACACACCCATTTGTACATAGACCCAGCAGTGACTACATCTATGGACACAGACATAGACACTGAGACACACCCATTTGTACATAGACCAAGCAGTGACTACATCTATGGACACAGACATACACACAGAGACACACCCATTTGTACATAGACCAAGCAGTGACTACATCTATGGACACAGACATACACACCCATTTGTACATAGACCCAGCAGTGACTACATCTATGGACACAGACATAGACACTGAGACACACCCATTTGTGCATAGACCCAGCAGTGACTACATCTATGGACACAGACATAGACACTGAGAAACACCCATTTGTACATAGGCCCAGCAGTAACTACATCTATGGACACAGACATACACACAGAGACACACCCATTTGTACATAGACCCAGCAGTGACTACATCTATGGACACAGACATACACACAGAGACACACCCATTTGTACATAGGCCCAGCAGTGACTACATCTATGGACACAGACATACACACAGAGACACACCCATTTGTACATAGACCCAGCAGTGACTACATCTATGGACACAGACATATACACCGAGACACACCCATTTGTACATAGACCCAGCAGTGACTATATCTATGGGCACAGACATAGACACTGAGAAACACCCATTTGTACATAGACCCAGCAGTGACTACATCTATGGACACAGACATACACACAGAGACACACCCATTTGTACATAGACCAAGCAGTGACTACATCTATGGACACAGACATACACACAGAGACACACCCATTTGTACATAGACCCAGCAGTGACTACATCTATGGACACAGACATACACACCGAGACACACCCATTTGTACATAGACCCAGCAGTGACTACATCTATGGACACAGACATACACACCGAGACACACCCATTTGTACATAGACCCAGCAGTGACTACATCTATGGGTACAGACATACACACCCATTTGTACATAGACCCAGCAGTGACTATATCTATGGACACAGACATAGACACTGAGAAACACCCATTTGTACATAGACCAAGCAGTGACTACATCTATGGACACAGACATACACACAGAGACACACCCATTTGTACATAGACCAAGCAGTGACTACATCTATGGACACAGACATAGACACAGAGACACACCCATTTGTACATAGACCCAGCAGTGACTACATCTATGGACACAGACATACACACAGAGACACACCCATTTGTACATAGACCAAGCAGTGACTACATCTATGGACACAGACATACACACAGAGACACACCCATTTGTACATAGACCAAGCAGTGACTACATCTATGGACACAGACATAGACACAGAGACACACCCATTTGTACATAGACCAAGCAGTGACTACATCTATGGACACAGACATACACACAGAGACACACCCATTTGTACATAGACCCAGCAGTGACTACATCTATGGACACAGACATAGACACAGAGACACACCCATTTGTACATAGGCCCAGCAGTGACTACATCTATGGACACACACACAGAGACACACCCATTTGTACATAGACCCAGCAGTGACTACATCTATGGACACAGACATACACACAGAGACACACCCATTTGTACATAGACCCAGCAGTGACTACATCTATGGACACAGACATATACACAGAGACACACCCATTTGTACATAGACCCAGCAGTGACTACATCTATGGACACAGACATACACACAGAGACACACCCATTTGTACATAGACCAAGCAGTGACTACATCTATGGACACAGACACACACACAGAGACACACCCATTTGTACATAGACCAAGCAGTGACTACATCTATGGACACAGACATACACACAGAGACACACCCATTTGTACATAGACCCAGCAGTGACTACATCTATGGACACAGACATACACACAGAGACACACCCATTTGTACATAGGCCCAGCAGTGACTACATCTATGGACACAGACATACACACAGAGACACACCCATTTGTACATAGACCAAGCAGTGACTACATCTATGGACACAGACACACACACAGAGACACACCCATTTGTACATAGACCCAGCAGTGACTACATCTATGGACACAGACATACACACAGAGACACACCCATTTGTACATAGGCCCAGCAGTGACTACATCTATGGACACAGACATACACACAGAGACACACCCATTTGTACATAGACCCAGCAGTGACTACATCTATGGACACAGACATACACACAGAGACACACCCATTTGTACATAGACCAAGCAGTGACTACATCTATGGACACAGACATACACACAGAGACACACCCATTTGTACATAGACCCAGCAGTGACTACATCTATGGACACAGACATACACACAGAGACACACCCATTTGTACATAGACCCAGCAGTGACTACATCTATGGACACAGACATACACACAGAGACACACCCATTTGTACATAGACCCAGCAGTGACTACATCTATGGACAGAGGCATACACATTGCCCACTGTGGTTCTTGGAACCATGATCATTGCAGTAGAAATGGTGTTGGCTTGGTGTTTCACTCATGGGACACATTTCACCTCCAGACTTCAATAACAGTGACAACATACACAGCAGGATCCTTTACCCAATCACATCTGAGTGAGAAAGCATTGCTATTCTTTTACACTGACAGTAAAAATATTACACATGATCTTGATGTTTAAGGTCTTTGACTTCCCACTGATAACCAATATATTCACTTGTCTGTTTCTACATGCAAACTGTGCCTGGCACCTCCATGACGGTTTGTCTTGTATTTGAAGTTGTCCAAGTGTGTGTAAAAAATGTTATGCCAAATGAGTGAAACACTAAAGCAACCTCATTAGAACTGTATTTTGTTAAGAATACATATTATTAGACATGAAAACAGTATTGTTGTGGTTGTGACTATGTTTTATTCATTACATGGGATTTGAAACACAAAGTACAATGCAGGAATCATAATATAGAGAAAGCATTAAGATTCAAGAAAAAACCAGAATATTCTAAACACATCATTCACATTTGAACAATATCGGTAAAAAAATGGAGAACGAAAAAAATTGTCAGTAATTGTACAAAAAATTTCAATAAAATTTCATCCTGAATAATAATCAACTTTGCACCATGGAATTAATTATTATTATTTTAGTTTTGCACATTCAAAGTCAAAGAAAGCCAACAGCAAACATTTGAACATCATCCGCAGCAATTAGAATACAACTATACAGCAATGCCCTTTCTGAGGTACAGGTTGACCACCCCTACATACAAATAGTTTAGCCCATTTTGGTGACAAGCATTTGGCTATGAGTTCTAAAAGCAGATTTTATTATAGCATTTAGATTATTTCAAAGTGGATGTTTTTCTTTCTATGTCATTTTGATTTGTTAGTGACTTGATGGGTCCATATTAGTCACTTAATGCCGAGGATTTGGGCAAAATGGATGAAAATTGATTTTATTTTTTAAATTACAGAACATCTTCATAATAATAATGATCTGTACTATCCATTGGTGGCGATATTTATCATAATTTGAACCATAAATAAAAGCAACCCACACTAAATGGATGTAAAAAGCATGCATCACAATAACTGGGAGGTTCTGGATGTCCAAAAAAATCTATATTTTCATTTGTTTGGGGCATTTTCACCACTATTTTTTCTCTCTCTAATTTTTAGTATTTCAACTAAAATAATTTTATTATACATGAAAGACCTAAGATGTCACTCAAACCATGTTGCTAATGGCAACCAGTATACACTAAACCCTACAGAAATTAGTTAAAAATTATCAAGAAGTAAACATCTCATATTTGAGGCATACAGATAAAAAAAATAGTTTCTCTCCATGGTGAAAGTGGGAGCTTGAAATGCATGAAGGAATCACTGTCAGAAGAGAACAGCTTGTTGACAGAGAAACAACTTTTTAAATCTGACTGGCCAGTGACTAAAACTAACTGTTGTGGTAATTACACAATGAACACATGATGATCTCAATATTCCAGATTGTGGAGGAGAAATATACACACGCATATAAGGTTAAAATTGCTTCTCAATTTACCCTCTAAATATTCTTAAAAACAACTGCATTGCCATTTCAATGTCTATATAGTATATAACAAATATGTTCATACATTTCTAGATTTGTGTTGGAAATATATAAAACTGTGATAGCCATATTGTTGATATTCAGAAAACAAAAGCATGGGGTAACAAAACTCTATACTTAGGAATCATTTAAAAATTGTGAATTTTGGTGTTAGTGTCATTTGAAAATTGTGCATTAACAGACTAACAACTTCCACATGAACAAACTGAACTATGCGATGTGCTTTTCCTTTACAACTGGAATATTGAGTTTTTAAAGAGTTATCAGTACAAGAAGTATATAAGTCAGGAGTTGATATGCCCTCTAGTGGCCTGACTGAGAACAAGCAATAGATAATGCTTTTCATACCATGTGATGGTGAACTGCAATAGCCCCCTCTACTGTACAAGCAAGAGATGATGCCATTCATGCCATGATATGCTGCTGTTGATCAGCAATATGCTAATTACATGCAAATTTTGCATGACATGACACAACATTAGACATGGCATAAAAGTGATAAATGGGCAAACGACACAAAAACTTCAATAAATTGAAGACTGAACTAAAAAAAAAGTCCTAGATCTTCCTTTTGTCTATCATATTGCTTAATAATCTTTCTTGGTCAAATTACTTCAATTGTCAAATCTACACACCAATTTGAAAACACAGAATAAATGAAAACTGACACACAAGAAATTTTCTTTTTAAAAGCAATTATGATGTACAACTTTGGAAGGGGGGAACAAATTACATATTTACATCATGAATCAGCAGCCAAATATATCTGTAGTCATCAACAGGTCAGACAAAACCATCCTGTCTTGAGAGATCCACAATAGCCAGTAAAATAGATTGCATCAGTATGGTAACATGGAACAAATTGAGGTCAAAGATCAATCAGCACAGCCAATCAAAATCAAGCTTATTACAGCTGTTTGGCACTGGCAGTACAGGTGCAGAGAGCAAACATTAAAATTTCAGAGAGAAAAAACAACAAGAAAAAAGATTACAGATATATTTGGTTGCTGTTTTATCAATTATTGACACTGGAAAGATTTCATTGATGGGAGTAACAAAAACATGATTAACTAAAAACAAAAAAATATTGTGAATTAAAGTTTTAATATGTAAATTCAATCAATTTTCAAATTCTTCTTAAAAGAATGGTGAACATTGCTCCTATAGTTACAGTGAATATTAACATTGTCTACAGTTTACCAGTCTACAGACATTAATTCACAATTCTCATTTACAACAGCCTGTAACCACAGCCTAATCTTTAGTATTCACCATAGGTAAAGGCTACCTAGAAGCTGATTGGTCACAGAACCCATGACATCATAATATTCAAATGTAGTGCTCTACTTTTAAAATTATCAGATATGTTCCAAGGTTTGCACACGGTATTTCCAAAGCCTCGTTTGTAAGCTTGTACATTGCTAGTACAGATAGTAACTATAGTTACAGGTTTGTGGCATAATAACTTTAAAACTCTGAACTAATGTCTGTAGACGGTCTATGTCTATCTTGACAAAACGTGAAAAATATGTCATACCGCAATTGGAAATGCAATGAGTATTTACTTCAATTTTTACATCGTTTTCTCTCTCACAGAAAGTTTTGTTTTCACGGCCTGTTCTACTCATTCATTTTATTTCACTATTAAGTCTTTCTTTTTTTAATGAAACATCATTTTAAACTTTACAACACTTGATGCTACCGTTCATAACTCATTTTCTTTTTCATTTTTAAAATCAAAATGTCTAAAATATGAAGTAGACCAAACCTCAATAAGTTACATATCCAAATGAGAAAAACTGTTGACATCACCATGGCAACTGAAAGTATTACCATGGCAACAGTTGGTTCACATAGAAACTGAAATTATCATCACAGTAACAGGTTGACACAGAAGGAAACAAGTTCACAGAAAGAAACAATCAATTTTTCAGAAAAACTGTCAAGATTGAAACAATTTAAGAATTTTAACGCTCATACTTCAGGAATTCATTATTCATTATTTTCATTTGGTACACTAACTCTTTCTCTTATTTTTGGTATTTTGTTAACATTTTTCTTTTTTTTAGTTTGACTGTCCACCCCATTAGTGTTTTTTTAAGCTCAATGTTAAATAACCATATAACCTTGAACCCTGTTTTAAAGAACAACCATTACATAACACTACATTGCATATGGTGTAAAGTTTACCTACCCACCCCTATAATGTAAATGGTTGACACCATTTTATTACTGTGAGAACTAGGAAATGGCGTTAACCATTCTAGTAATGGGGTGGATAATTCAGATCCTGCAGAGAACTCCAAAATGTTAGTAGTACTAGATGATGTTGGTGAGATCTGATGCAAAGTTTTTGTTCTTTTATTGGAATGTTCCTGCAGGAAGCGATGACATGTGGGACTAGTAGTAGGTTTCCCGTTCTACGAATCCTCCTGGATTGTGCCTGAGTACATATCTACGACACTCGTCATAGATGAAGATTATCAAACTAAAAGGCATGGGTACTATCCACCATAGAAACCTAGACAGATAAAATGACATGAAAACTCATCATTAGTTGTGTGGATATGGTACACTGTCAATGTGTTTATTTGGAGTATTCACAGTTTGGCAGAATAGCAATTTATAAAATGTCAAGTGTACGTTAATTTGGCCGGCAATGCAATTTGAAAGTAGACCCTACTTATAAATAACTTATCTGGCCCACTGTATTCACTGCAACTGTTGTTAACACCTTTCACAGTATAGAAATATGACAACTCATAAAGTTGCTAACGTGACTTCTTCTTTAATATTTCACATTTTAAAGACAACTTTGTAAGTCTTTAAAAGAAAATGAGATGTTGCTTACTTGAGTGGGTACATTACTTAGATGTACAAAATATTTCACTTAAATTCAACAGTGGGTACGGTACATATGAAAGAGTATTACCTACTGGGTATATATGAAACAGTATTACCTACTGGGTATATATGAAACAGTGTTACCTACTGGGTATATATGAAAGAGTATTACCTACTGGGTATATATGAAAGAGGTATTACCTACTGGGTATATATGAAACAGTATTACCTACTGGGTATATATGAAACAGTATTACCTACTGGGTATATATGAAAGAGTATTACCTACTGGGTATATATGAAAGAGTATTACCTACTGGGTATATATGAAAGAGGTATTACCTACTGGGTATATATGAAACAGTATTACCTACTGGGTATATATGAAACAGTATTACCTACTGGGTATATATGAAAGAGGTATTACCTACTGGGTATATATGAAACAGTATTACCTACTGGGTATATATGAAACAGTATTACCTACTGGGTATATATGAAAGAGGTATTACCTACAGGGTGTATATGAATGAGGTGTTACCTACTGGGTATATATGAAAGAGTATTACCTACTGGGTATATATGAAACAGTATTAACTACTGGGTATATATGAAAGAGTATTACCTACTGGGTACATATGAAAGAGGTATTACCTACTGGGTGTATATGAAAGAGTATTACCTACTGGGTATATATGAAAGAGGTATTACCTACTGGGTATATATGAAAGAGTATTACCTACTGGGTATATATGAAAGAGTATTACCTACTGGGTATATATGAAAGAGTATTACCTACTGGGTATATATGAAAGAGTATTACCTACTGGGTATATATGAAAGAGTATTACCTACTGGGTATATATGAAAGAGTATTACCTACTGGGTATATATGAAACAGTATTACCTACTGGGTATATATGAAACAGTATTACCTACTGGGTATATATGAAAGAGTGTTACCTACTGGGTATATATGAAAGAGGTATTACCTACTGGGTATATATGAAAGAGTATTACCTACTGGGTATATATGAAACAGTATTACCTACTGGGTATATATGAAAGAGTATTACCTACTGGGTACATATGAAAGAGGTATTACCTACTGGGTATATATGAAAGAGTATTACCTACTGGGTATATATGAAAGAGTATTACCTACTGGGTATATATGAAACAGTATTACCTACTGGGTATATATGAAACAGTATTACCTACTGGGTATATATGAAATAGTATTACCTACTGGGTATATATGAAAGAGGTATTACCTACTGGGTATATATGAAAGAGTATTACCTACTGGGTATATATGAAACAGTATTACCTACTGGGTATATATGAAAGAGTATTACCTACTGGGTACATATGAAAGAGGTATTACCTACTGGGTGTATATGAAAGAGTATTACCTACTGGGTATATATGAAAGAGGTATTACCTACTGGGTATATATGAAAGAGTATTACCTACTGGGTATATATGAAACAGTATTACCTACTGGGTATATATGAAAGAGTATTACCTACTGGGTATATATGAAAGAGTATTACCTACTGGGTATATATGAAACAGTATTACCTACTGGGTATATATGAAAGAGTATTACCTACTGGGTATATATGAAAGAGTATTACCTACTGGGTATATATGAAAGAGGTATTACCTACTGGGTATATATGAAAGAGTATTACCTACTGGGTATATATGAAACAGTATTACCTAGTGGGGTATATATGAAAGAGTATTACCTACTGGGTATATATGAAAGAGGTATTACCTACTGGGTATATATGAAAGAGTATTACCTACTGGGTATATATGAAACAGTATTACCTACTGGGTATATATGAAACAGTATTACCTACTGGGTATATATGAAAGAGGTATTACCTACAGGGTGTATATGAATGAGGTGTTACCTACTGGGTATATATGAAACAGTATTACCTACTGGGTATATATGTAAGAGGTATTACAAACTGGGTATACATGAAAGAGGTATAAAATCTGTTACTTACTTGAGTGGGTACATACGAAGAGCAACATCCATACCAGGGCAATATGAGAGGAAAGCAGCCAAGCAGGTCTCAAAGAACAAACCAAAGTTTAACATATGATTCTTCATTCCTTGGTGAACGATAGAGTTTCTCCTTGTCTTACAAATAATCAAATCAGCCCACTGTACAATGACGATACTCACAAAGAATGCAGTGTGGCAAGTGTATTCAAGTACCTTACGTTGATCGTAAGTCTGTAAAAGATGAAAAAAAGAAATATCATTAGCACTTGAGAAGAAACAGGCAGTGTGCCATCAAGTTGACATATAAATTGTCTTTGTGTGGCAGGGTCCATAGTGCCTTCACAATCAACAAATAAATTGTGGTGTGGCAGGTAAGCAGCGCCCTCTAGTGGTAAGGCAAATAGCTCCCTCTAGTGACAGGGTAAAATTGCACCATGTTGCAAGTTAAATAGGTTTGCCACCAAGTCAGCATATTTTACCCATCACAACTTAGCCATCAAGCTAACATACTTTACCTATCACATCTTAGCCAGCAAGCTAACATACTTTACCTATTACAACTTAGCCATCAAGTTGGCATACTTACCCATCAAGCTAGCATACTTTACCCATCACAACTTAGCCATCAAGCTAACATACTTAGATCGCAAGGAATATTTAACACAGTAAACACTTACCCATTGTGAACCATATGCATCTTCTAAATTCTGGATACTTTTGTCATCCCAGTCTGCACGGATACCGAAAATATACCATGGAAGGAATCCATTTTCTGCCAAAATGACAAAGTAGTTAAAGAAACCACCTGAAGCCTGCATCATACCAATCTGACCATATGACATACTAATCAAACGTTGGTTTACCAGTTTATCACCTTTAGGATCACGAGGTTTACGTTTCATGATGTCACTCTCAGATTCTTCATAGGCAAGTGAGATAGCAGGTACCTATATGTAAACAATCACAATCAAATCAATGACTTAGTAAATCAGAAATCAGAACCCAAATCATTTGACTTGCTAAATCAGAAATCAGAACCCAAATCATTTGACTTGCTAAATCAGAAATCAGAACCCAAATCATTTGACTTGCTAAATCAGAAATCATTGACTTAGTATAAATCAGAAATCAGTCATGAAAACCCCAGTAACTGAACACAGTTTGTTATAAATGATTACAGATAGTGAACACAACAATGAATCATTCAGCATATTACAGGAGTCTAAATTATGACCTTACCAAGTCAGTTCCCAAGTCATATCAAATCATAACCAGACACGTCACTAAGTCTAAATTTGAACTTACCAAGTCAGTACCCAAGTCATATCAAATCATAATCAGCCAAGTCACTAAGTCTAAATTTGAACTTACCAAGTCAGTACCCAAGTCATATCAAATCATAATCAGCCAAGTCACTAAGTCTAAATTTGAACTTACCAAGTCAGTACCCAAGTCATATCAAATCATAATCAGCCAAGTCACTAAGTCTAAATTTGAACTTACCAAGTCAGTACCCAAGTCATATCAAATCATAATCAGCCAAGTCACTAAGTCTAAATTATGACCTTAATAAGTCAGTACCCAAGTCATATGAAATCATAATCAGACACGTCACTAAGTCTAAATTTGAACTTACCAAGTCAGTACCCAAGTCAATACACAAGATAGTTACAGTACCAAGGGGTAGTGGAATATCAGCAATGATGAACAGTAAGAATGGTGTGATTTCAGGAATGTTACTAGTCAAAGTGTAGGCAATAGATTTCTTTAAATTGTCAAAAATCAGACGACCTGAAATAAAACAGATAAAAAATGTTACAGAAATGGAATTTGGAATTTGGACACTCAGTTAGCAATATAACTAAACAACTCAGTTGGTAATTAACAAGACACTTAGTTTATCATTAATTAAATTCATCAAGTCTGTAAAAGAGCAATAAATAGTTCTTGTTAGACAACCAAGGGTTCTTATTAATTACTACGGTAGGAACATTTCACTGGTTCAGGTTGACAGGGTTTGTCAAACTATCTGTTTACTGGCTTTACTGCTAGGCAGCCTTCTCTAATTTCAAATGTTCTCATTCTGTGCAAAGGCCAAACTCGGATAAGATTTAATTCTTAGTGTTAACAGTTGTCTGGCAGGTGTAGAAAAATTTGATCTAGAATGAAAGAATAATCCTATGTAATCCTCACGGCTCCACTGATAAGATAACACTAATGTGAGAACCTGGGATTGAAACCCTGGCCTTTAAGTCTCCACTGATAAGATAACACTAATGTGAGAACCTGGGATTGAAACCCTGGCCTTTAAGTCTCCACTGATAAGATAACACTAATGTGAGAACCTGGGATTGAAACCCTGGCCTTTAAGTCTACACTGATAAGATAACACTAATGTGAGAACCTGGGATTGAAACCCTGGCCTTTAAGTCTGCACTGATAAGATAACACTAATGTGAGAACCTGGGATTGAAACCCTGGCCTTTAAGTCTCCACTGATAAGATAACACTAATGTGAGAACCTGGGATTGAAACCCTGGCCTTTAAGTCTACACTGATAAGATAACACTAATGTGAGAACCTGGGATTGAAACCCTGGCCTTTAAGTCTCCACTGATAAGATAACACTAATGTGAGAACCTGGGATTGAAACCCTGGCCTTTAAGTCTACACTGATAAGATAACACTGATGTGAGAACCTGGGATTGAAACCCTGGCCTTTAAGTCTACACTGATAAGATAACACTAATGTGAGAACCTGGGATTGAAACCCTGGCCTTTAAGTCTACACTGATAAGATAACACTGATGTGAGAACCTGGGATTGAAACCCTGGCCTTTAAGTCTGCACTGATAAGATAACACTAATGTGAGAACCTGGGATTGAAACCCTGGCCTTTAAGTCTACACTGATAAGATAACACTAATGTGAGAACCTGGGATTGAAACCCTGGCCTTTAAGTCTACACTGATAAGATAACACTGATGTGAGAACCTGGGATTGAAACCCTGGCCTTTAACACAAGTGTACATTAAAATAAAACATACCTTCTTCAACACCAGTTACAATAGATGCAAAGTTGTCATCCAATAAGATCATGTCAGCTGCTTGTTTACTGACATCACTACCTGCTATTCCCATGGCAACACCTACAAATAAACAACAATGTATAATATTTAGTAAAAGAAAGTACAGGGTAAACATTGTGAGCTGCCAGTGTGGGATATATCTTATTTTATCAGTAGTTAGTCAGTACAAAAACAAATTGAATCTCTGACAAGTGTTACACCTAGGCAAGCTTTTTTAAGAAGTTTGAACACTCTCCTGAAAATATGTATGTTATGATCTTTTCAACAGGAATCAATTCCATTGGTTAACACAGTCACATGATACATACATATTTTTAATTCTGTATTAGCGTTATCTATGATTACTTTTGGGTTAAGGTGGTACATGCAGAATGTCGTCCATCCATCACAGACAATACAAATCAGGTTTGTCCTAGGGAGTCCATTCTTACCTTTAACCCTAACTCCCTAGTTCAATACAAAGTGTATCTACTAATCTACTATACACTTGTACAATGTTCTACATCCTTGGACTAACTACACTATGTACACTAGAGACACATTTGTATTCAAGCTAGGGTGTAGGGTTAGGGATAGATATGGGATTAGACTCCCTAGTATAACTGTGATTTTCATCTTACCGATATCAGCTCTCTTCAATGCAGGGGAGTCATTAACACCATCACCAGTTACAGCTACAATAGCACCAGCTCTCTGGAAACCTTCCACAATAATCAGTTTTTGTTGTGGTGATGTACGGGCAAATACAATTTCAGTATGGTGTTGAAGGACATCATCTAATTGTTCTGTTGTCATTTCTTTCAGTTCAGCACCATGTACAACACAAGCCTTGGCATCTCTGTAATATAATATCATCTTGTGAGTTATAGATGTAAGGAGTCCCCCTATTGGTTGTACCCTAAATGTCCCTAGCCCCTACCATTAATGTAAGGAGTCCTCCTATTGGCTGTACCTTAAATGTTCCTAGCCCGTACCATTGATGTAAGGAGTCCTCCTATTGGTTGTACCTTAAATGTCCCTAACCCCTACCATTGAAGTAAGGAGTCCTCCTATTCGGCGAACGTAGATATTGGCTCGTATACCAGATGTTCATTACTGCTACCCATATTATTGGCTTGTATACCAGAGGTTCATTACTGCTACCCAATACTATAGCTTTCAAAATCAAAAGTTGCTACTACCATTACAATGGAGTTGTACACGTTACAGAATTTAGGGTACTGTCAGCTTTCAAAATCAAAGACAGTGCCTAATTAGGATAAATGTTATGTGGAATTACCTTGGGTCCACTTCAGAGACTGGGATGTTGCGTCTTGCAGCAATATCTTCTACAGTTTCATTACCCTCTGAGATGATACCGACACCCTTAGCAATAGCCTTAGCAGTGATGGGATGATCACCAGTTACCATAATAACCTAATATGTACATCCAAAACAAATATTAGTCATATCACATGTTATGTGGACGTCTTCAGTCACAGAGTATGGATTGGGTACATACCAAAAATGGTATCTGGACGTCTTCAGTCACAGAGTATGGATTGGGTACATACCAAAAATGGTATCTGGACGTCTTCAGTCAGAGTATGGATTGGGTACATACCCAAAATGGTATCTGGACATCTTCAGTCACAGAGTATGGATTGGGTACATACCCAAAATGGTATCTGGACGTCTTCAGTCACAGAGTATGGATTGGGTACATACCCAAGTTGTCCCCCCCCCCCACCCATAGGTACTACAATATTAAATTTTGTAAATGATTGTTGCCCTTCCTACTGTCGTTAATACACATGATATGTTCAGATTTATATTAAAAGTCTCATGTCAGCAAATTGTCAGAGACTCTAGTCCAACAAGTTATCATCATCACATATCGTTATGACAACTGTGGAAACAGTCAAAAAATCCAGCTAATAATTTTCAAGCTTGCATTTGGAACAAAAGTTAATTCCCTACTAAGGTTTATGAACACAGATGAATTTTCATTTGAACCATGATAACTGCAATAAATTTGTGTGGCACACTTGAACCGTGATAACTGCTATAAATTTGTGTGGCACACTTGAACCGTGATAACTGCTATAGATTTGTGTGGCACACTGTGAAAGTGATTTTAGTGGCCGTTAGTGTGGCACCTTATTACTTTGTTTACATTATTTGACTTGTAGTAGTTCTACAGAACACAGACTACTTGTGATGAATTTAAAACATGTACTAACCTTGATACCAGCACTACGACATTTACCAACAGCATCTGGTACAGCAGCACGTGGTGGATCAATCATAGACATTAGACCAACAAAGCAGAGACCGTCTAATGGGAAATTTACATCATCTGTGTCAAATGCAAAACCAACGGGAAAGTCGTCTTCTGGCAGGTAAAACTGACAAAAACCTGGAAGAAAAATATTTATAGATAACTTACTTTGTTGAACACTGAAACAAGCATATTTGGAAATGAATCAATGATTATCATCTACTGACAGACACTTACTTCCATTTCAATTTATGTATGTAGGATATTGGAGAAATATATGAATTCCCCTCGTACACGTTCTCCAAGACCACCTAATTCCAAGTATGCATTTATGATTTCAATGAATTACGGCGCTAACTTACCAAGTACACGTTCTCCAAGACCACCTAATTCCAAGTATGCATTTATGATTTCAATGAATTATGGCGCCAACTTACCAAGTACACGTTCTCCAAGACCACCTAATCCCAAGTATGCATTTATGATTTCAATGAATTACAGCGCTAACTTACCAAGTACACGTTCTCCAAGACCACCTAATTCCAAGTATGCATTTATGATTTCAATGAATTAAGAAGCTAACTTACCAAGTACACGTTCTCCAAGTCCACCTAATTCCAAGTATGCATTTATGATTTCAATGAATTACGGTGCTAACTTACCAAGTACACGTTCTCCAAGACCACCTAATTCCAAGTATGCATTTATGATTTCAATGAATTACGGCGCTAACTTACCAAGTACACGTTCTCCAAGACCACCTAATTCTAAGTATGCATTAATGATTTCAATGAATTACAGCGCTAACTTACCAAGTACACGTTCTCCAAGACCACCTAATTCCAAGTATGCGTTGTTGAAGGCTTCTTTGATTTCGTCATCCAAGGGGATTTCTTTACCATGCATAAGAACTGATGTACAGCGATCAAGAATACGTTCTGGTGCTCCTTTCATTACTAGGATATGACGATTGTCTTCTGGGTCAGCCTTCTGTTCATGAACTGAAACCTATTACAAACAACAGACAAAATTTTTAGAAAGAGCTAACATTTACTTTCTGAAATGTATATAATAAAATGTGATTTGTCAATCTCAACTGGTTCTAATTCATGCCAAGACGCATTTTGTGCTGTACACCACAGGTACTGTCATCCTTGGCTTTGTTCAGCAACTTTCTGAATGCAGACCTGGGTTTTACTATGATACAGGACTATCATATGAAGGGCAATGAACCTTACTAAAAGGTGTCACAAGATATAAATACCTGATATTTGTTTGTGGAATTAAATGGAATCTCAGCTGCCTTGGGATGGTTGTCTCTCATAGTCTTCACACTACCTACTGTCAACTCAACACATTTCATCAAAGCAGACTCTGAAGCATCACCAGTGGTTTCCCTGAAATATTAACAGTTAATGAAGAATTAGGATTACAACACTCAAAATGAGGTATCTACAGAATTTCCATCAATTACAAGTTTAAAAAGGTAACAGTATGAGTGGATAAGTGAAGTCACCAGGCAAAATCTATGTTTGTTTGTTTGTTTATATGCAGCAATGCAACGTGTACGAGTTTGTCACCTGCATGTTTCAAAGCAACTAACTATAGTGTGCATACATGTTCCCACATTCGAACACTACTATGTAATCAAACCCATGAAGCAAACAAATCAGCATGCATACCAGGTAATATTTCATACAATGTAGTGGTACTTTTTAACACTGTTGATAATAACAGCGATTGTAATGTTTATGTCTAGTGGTACTTGATAATATTGTTGACAGTAAATGTACAGTTTATGTCTAGTGGTACTTGATAATATTGTTGACAGTAAATGTACAGTTTATGTCTAGTGGTACTTGATAATATTGTTGACAGTAAATGTACAGTTTATGTCTAGTGGTACTTGATAATATTGTTGACAGTAAATGTACAGTTTATGTCTAGTGGTACTTGATAATATTGTTGACAGTAAATGTACAGTTTATGTCTAGTGGTACTTGATAATATTGTTGACAGTAAATGTACAGTTTATGTCTAGTGGTACTTGATAATATTGTTGACAGTAAATGTACAGTTTATGTCTAGTGGTACTTGATAACATTGTTGACAGTAAATGTAGTTTATGTCTCTAGACATAGTTGTACTTTAAAGCATTGTTATCCTTGATGGAGAGTTAAAAAGTATGAAAAGCTACCTTTTAAGAATTGGAATACCATCCTGTCCAGCTTTGAATTGTGATCTGTTACATAATCCAGCAATACGTGCCAATGCCTTCCAAGTGTCAGAACTCTTATCATGGGCAGCACCTGTAAATGATTAGTACACACACATACACAACACATACAATAGATTAACATTAAACTCAATTTGACTTATTATCTTATATATGTTTCACTTTGGTTTCTTGATTAAAACCCTACATACAACTTCAATATAGTCATTTTGGTATGATTTGAGAATTCAAAGTGACAAAGTGAATCAATAAAAAAATTTCTATTAGCCTAACAGTAGTTTTGGTATGGTTTGAGAATTCAAAGTGACAAAGTGAATCAATAAAAATTTATCTACTGGCCTAGTATCGTCATTTTGGTATGGTTTTAGTACCCAAGAGATGGAATGAAACAAAATCCACATCTGATACCTATACAAAGTGATTTTTGACAGGTCTAAAAAGTCACATGACAAAGTCAATGACAACTTCATTTTTTTACTATCTAACCACAGTAAGTTTGGTACAGTTTCAGGACCAAATGCCAACTTCACTATGATCACCTACCTCTGCATACACACAGTAGCAACATGTACTTTTAAAACTCTGATGAAAGAGTCAACAATATCACATCTACATGTATATAGTATTATACAGTAATTTTACCAAGTAAAATGAAAATACCACCTTTTGCTATGACCTACTACAAATATACAGTTATGTGTACTTTTAAAACTATATCGACAAAGTCAACAATATAGGATATACTCCTAGTGATTTGACCTGAGATGACATGACACTAAAACTTTAAAGTCAACAATAAGTAAATCACTCTTTGACATCTTAGTTTGGTAGATACATCTTTCAATAATTGCAGTTTATCAAACACTTGCTAATTACCACCTTTTGCTACGACTATTTTACAACATTTCAACACTATTTAACAAATTAATAACAAACCATAACTTATGTTTTTTGCCAAATAAACAGTTACATTTCACTTGCACAAGTGTTTTTAGGTCCACTTACTGACTTTACACTAAAGTTTACATATATTCTAGACTAACAGACTATACATATAAACAGTTACACTTCACTTGCACAAGTGTTTTTAGGTCCACTTACTGACTTTACACTAAAGTTTACATATATTCTAGACTAACAGACTATACATATAAACAGTTACACTTCACTTGCACAAGTGTTTTTAGGTCCACTTACTGACTTTACACTAAAGTTTACATATATTCTAGACTAACAGACTATACATATAAACAGTTACACTTCACTTGCACAAGTGTTTTTAGGTCCACTTACTGACTTTACACTAAAGTTTACATATATTCTAGACTAACAGACTATACATATAAACAGTTACACTTCACTTGCACAAGTGTTTTTAGGTCCACTTACTGACTTTACACTAAAGTTTACATATATTCTAGACTAACAGACTATACATATATACAAGTTTACATATATTCTAGACTAGTAGACTATACACATATATATAAGTTGAGGTATCATGCATAAATCATAATACAGAGACTATTTGCACTAACAACGATAGCAGTGGGTTCTAGGAGAAGAAAGATGTAAGAAATAAACAATATTTGCATTCTTGGTGGGTTCTTGGAAATAATGTAACAAAATCAAGAATTGTTAGGTAGATATATAGGGAATAATGTAACAACATTTGCAGTTTTATTGGAGTTGTGCAGGAAATTGATTTTTTATAGAAATAATGTAACAAAATCAAGTCACGTTGGGTAGATATACAGGGAATAATGTAACAAAATTTGCAGTTTTATTAGAGTTCTGCAGGAAATTGAATCTTTTAGAAATAATGTAACAAAATCAAGTCATGTTGGGTAGATATACAGGGAATAATGTAACAAAATTTGCAGTTTTATTAGAGTTCTGCAGGAAATTGAATCTTTTAGAAATAATGTAACAAAATCAAGTCATGTTGGGTAGATATATAGGGAATAATGTAACAAAATTTGCAGTTAGTTGGAGTTCAGCAGGAAATTGAATTTGAGATATAATGCAAGACGTGTTGGGTTGATAGGTAAGAAATCATGAGGCAAAATTAGCTATTTACATTTTGGATATTGCTAAGTAAGGTAAATATGTGACAACAATTAGTCACATTTATAGGTTTTAAAGGGAATACTATTGTAATGTAACAAAATCATAGGGTGGTTCTATATGAACTAATAATGTGACAAAATTAGAAATTCACATTTTGGGTGGTTCTAAGAGAAGTTAAAATATAACTGATTAGGCAAACAATTTTCTACAAATTTCCTAAATCCAGTCTTACACTGGTAGGTTACCCCATCTTTGACCAAACTTGGAATAATGTACCTATCCTATAAAAACGAGTAATGTTTGACTTGGAATGACCCATTTGTGTGTGTGCTTGTTTGTGTGTGTGTGTGTGTGTGTGTGTGTGTGTGTGTGTGTGTGTGTGTGTGTGTGTGTGTGTGTGTGTGTGTGTGTATGTATGTGTGTGTATGTATGTATGTATGTATGTATGTGTGTGTGTGTGTATGTATGTGTGTGTGCATGTGTGTGTACGGATGTATGTACGTATGTGTGTGTGTGTGTGTGTGTGTGGGGGGGGGGGGGGGTGTATGACTACCAACATACATGTAAAATTGTAAGTGAGTAGGTGTATACTTACAAGTTACAGCAAATGTGTGAAACTTAGTTTCACAAAGACATACATTTACAGGGATTGGGTAAGCCATACCACGATCTAAGCATCTAGGATTCATCATGCTGCACATAGTAAGATCGTTTTTATCCGATCTTAGCATCTAGCTGCTGCATGCCTAGTATATAGATCGTCACTTACTTGTATAGTTATTACCTGACTGATCCTCTGTGGTATCAGCTTCCACAATGGTGTTGTCGTACCACATGTGAGCGACTGTCATTCTGTTCTGTGTCAATGTACCAGTTTTATCTGAACAGATAGTTGAGGTACTTCCCAAAGTTTCCACGGCTTCCAAGTTCTTCACCAAACAGTTCTTGCTGGCCATACGTTTAGCAGTCAGAGTCAAACATACCTGGGGGTTGTGAAGGTGGAATTATTCAGTATTGGAGGTAGGGGTAACAAGTAGATGGATCAAACATATCTTTATATAAAACACAGACTAGTAACTTCCAAACTTTAAATGAAGACAGCATTTATACATAATGCCACATTCTCACTAAAGCTTGTTTATTTCCTGTAATGGATAATTTCTGTCTTCAAATTCTCACCCTCACTTTGTCATCAATTTGTAAATTGTGGCTACAAAGTTGCAACCAATCTAAACCTTTTGGGTGACGCAACCTCCCCCCACACCACACCATTCTTTTTGCCAAATTTCATCAAATTGGTATCAACAAGTTTAAACAACCCAGTCACCTCATGCATTGTTCTCTTCACAACTTTCACACAAAGTACCTTGGGCAACTTTCACACGTGGTACCCTGGGCAACTTTCACACGTGGTACCCTGGGCAACTTTCACACATGGTACCCAGGGCAACTTTCACACATGGTACCCAGGGCAACTTTCACACGGGGTACCCTGGGCAACCTTCAACTTTCTTCTGTAAACTCTCACTACACTTACAGTTACAGTAGCCAAGAGACCTTCAGGTACGTTAGCTACAATGATACCAATCAGGAAAATAACAGCTTCCAGCCATTCATATCCCAGGATAAACGCCAAGATAAAGAAGGACACACCCAAGAAAACAGCCACTGAGGTAATGATGTGAATAAAATGAGCAATTTCTTTAGCAATGGGGGTGTCTCCAACTTCTAGACCACTAGCCAAGTTTGCAATACGTCCCATGACAGTTTTATCACCAGTTTGGATAACTATACCACGTCCTGTACCTGTAAATACAACACAAAAATATATCACATATAACATAATTGACAATGGAGACAGTTCTGGATTAGATAGGAAAGTTAATGGAAAGGGGAAGTCACTATAGGTTGGATTACAACCTGTTTTAGAAGTATCAGACACCCATGATACCTTATATGTTATGATGTCCTCCGTGAAAACATACAAACATCATTCAGTCAGTGTTGCTACGTGGCAACATACAAACATCATTCAGTCAGTGTTGCTACAGCAATGTGAAGCACAAAATTACAACGACTGGTAATCTTTCACTGTTTAGTGAAGCATTGTATACATTAATATATAGTTTTCAGTACATAGTATAGAATTTACTCAGAAAGCAGTCATCAACACAGTTAGTAGAGAAAAAACAAATATTCCTAGTTTCAAGGGGGTTGTGATAAGTTTTTATTTCAACTGACTTACCTTCAACACAGTTAGTAGAGAAGAAACAAATATTCCTAGTTTCAAGGGGGTTGTCATTGGTAAATTCTGGTGATCTTGATTGGGGTTCAGATTCTCCAGTCAGTGATGAATTGTCAACCTATAACATTGCATTGTACAAATACTTATCAGACATTGCCAAACAAGAGTCCAGTTATCAAGTATATGTAATTGTGACAATCTATATATTTCGTTTTCAGTTTGTGGTTGTAAGTTTAGATGTGTTATTTGTCTTGAACCAGAAATCAAAAGTTCTCTAAAATCTTCACTTCATTTCTATAAATTTGCCAAGATTTCTGAACACCATGGATTGCTCTGTAGCTAAATAGAAATATACTTTTGTTATAATTTCTGAACATCATTTCTGATCTTAGTCTTTTTCATTTGTGACTAGTCACGTCTGAAGTCAAAATAACTCAAATGTGATGGTAAATTATTTTAAATTGCCAACATATTCAACAACATAAACTGTCAACATTCAGTATCAAACATATTGAACTTATCAAAGCATGACATAAATGAAGAAAGCAATGTACTGATAATAATAATTAGTACACTATTACACATGAAACTACCTCATAATTCTGATTAGCATGAAATCTTCATGTTTTCAACATTTACATGTTTGTGTAAACTTTTGAAAGACTACACACAATTGATATTTAGTGAAAGCATAGCTGAAGCTGTGTCATCCACATCTGTGGACTTGATCACCTGTCTGATATTCTGGGTTGAGTTGTGTGATCAACTCAGAACATCATATGACTTGACTCAGAACATCAGACTGGTGAACAAGATTGAATATTGTATAGCTGTTATTATAGCTGTTATTAAAGCTATTTTAGCGAAGGAGTCATTTTCTGGAGAGACACTGCAGTACATGGTTTGGATTCCATGCTACTGAGTGTACTACACAGTACATGGTGTGGATTCCATGCTACTGAGTGTACTACACAGTACATGGTGTGGATTCCATGCTACTGAGTGTACTACACAGTACATGGTGTGGTTTCCATGCTACTGAGTGTACTACACAGTACATGGTGTGGATTCCATGCTACTGAGTGTCTGCACTGATAGTTATATGGAGAGTATTCCTTTCATCAATCAACACAAATAAACATTATCAACATAAGACTAAGACAAAATAGGGACAAAACAAACTACAAACAATGAAACATAAGCAAACACATAAACATAACTACAAACAATGAAACATAAGCAAAGACATAGAACATAACTACAAACAATGAAACATAAGCAAAGACATAGAACATAAAGTTCAGCGCTGCATATGATGAGCTGTGGAGAAAATATCAGTAATCAGTCGCAACTTGCAATGGCAAAATAAGTTAAAGTTCCCCTTTTCAAGGAGCAGCCCACTGACGGGTGAGGTATCAACTAACAGTCTAATTCAAGGAGCAGCCCACTGACGGGTGAGGTATCAACTAACAGTCTAATTCAAGGATCAGCCCACTGACGAGTGAGGCATCAACTAACAGTCTAATTCAAGGATCAGCCCACTGACGAGTGAGGCATCAACTAACAGTCTAATTCAGGAGCAGCCCACTGACGAGTGAGGCATCAACTAACAGTCTAATTCAAGGATCAGCCCACTGACGAGTGAGGCATCAACTAACAGTCTAATTCAAGGATCAGCCCACTGACGAGTGAGGCATCAACTAACAGTCTAATTCAAGGAGCAGCCCACTGACGGGTGAGGTATCAACTAACAGTCTAATTCAGGAGCAGCCCACTGACGGGTGAGGTATCAACTAGTAAGTCTATTTCAAGGAGCAGGCACTGGCGGGCAAGACACAGGCTACACCTCACTTTGACGGAGTACTAGTGGGTGAGACAGGCTACACCTCACTTTGACAGAGTACTAGTGGGTGAGATACAGGCCACACCCCACTTTGACAGTACTAGTGGATGAGACAGGCTACACCTCACTTTGACAGTACTAGTGGGTGACAGTACTAGTGGGTGAGACAGGCTACACCTCACTTTGACAGAGTACTAGTGAGTGAGACAAAGATTACACCTCACTTTTGCCAGAGTACTAGTGGGCAAGACACAGGCTACACCTCACTTTGACAGAGTACTAGTGGGTGAGACACAGTCACAGGCTACACCTCACTTTGACAGTACTAGTGGGTGAGACACAGGCTACACCTCACTTTGACAGTACTAGTGGGTGAGACACAGGCTACACCTCACTTTTGACAGAGTGAGCCTTAATAGTTGAGGAGACTCACTATAGAATAGGAAACAAAGAATGAAGGACAGGAAGTTGAAATTGTTGGAATCAATCTCAAGGAATATCATAATGTTGGTAAAGAGAGAAAGATAGACATGTAATTGTGTCAAAATGTGGATTTTACATGGTATGACATGGTTATGTCCGGAGTTACAGAACTATACAGCCACTTATAATGTGGGTTTTACAAGGTATGACATGGTTATGTCCGGAGTTACGGACATACAGCCACTTAATGTTGTATACAGCCATGCTATTTTGGCATTTACTTTGATGGTGAATATCGCTCAATACTTGCAAAAGGTTTGTTGGCCAAGTTGACAATGGGGAGGGTATATTAGTACAAGTGCTTGAGTTGCAGATTTGTTAGGATGGGGTAGGATGTTAATTGCGGTGTTGAAACAACAGGTTCGTAAAAGGTGCATTTTCTCAAGTTTAGACTAAGATCTTAGAAATTTGTAAATTTATTAATGATGAAAAATGTAAGATTTTATATGATGCATGCTAAGATGTATGATTTGATTTTATACCCTTGGATGGAGTACTTGCAATATTCAAGATACTAAGAAAGATATAGAAACATTGCACTTTTGAAATGTACGAAACACTGACAATCCATTTCTGGCCCAGTACTTGGTCAGTACCAGTTTCTGATCATTTCAAAGCCTATAGAAAACACATTCTGTTACATGTTATTGCTATATTCACTGTTGTATTGGCATCAAATAACAGGAGTAATAAAACAAAGTGTGGCATACTCACGTTATTTTCATGAGTGTCTGTAGTGTTCTTTGTAGTGTATTGAGTGAAAGTACAACAGAAAATATGAGTGCAAATATCCCTGAATACCCACACGGAAGTCGTGTGGCATGGTTTTCATTAATATTACACGTTTAACCGAAACAGCAAACTGTTACAAAAATCATACTTTGTGGTCACACAATTTTGTGTACAAGGAATGATCATCCACTCATTTGCATATCATTTGCATATCATTTGCATGCAGGTATGCAGTAATGTTTTTAGTATTGCACTGCAGTGTAAATATCACTACTATGCACGTGCAATGGTCTAAGTTATCATTGGTACATAATGTAATAATACAATAACATATAACAGAATGACTATTTTTTGAGGTGTCCAGCAAACTGCTACTGACAGTATACTGGGCAAGGGACTGTACATAACATGTCCATTGATGTATAGCAATGTCATGTGACACACTAAAATTTGGTGTCCCTCTGTATGGCGACTTACTCGTAACAAAACTCAGTTTTTACCATTTTGACCCAAAACTAAAAATGTCATGGGAACAGAATGATTGTCAACCAGTACTTAAAATAAGACATTTGAGGGTATTTATGTATGTATTAAAACCTTGAATATTGCATATGAATTGAGTTGTTGATGTGAAACTTGTCAGTGATTAGTATGACAAGGCTGCATATGGAAGAAGCCAGGCTGCGTGTGGGTCATCGCTTACTACAATAATTGCATATGAAGCCAAGAAATGAGCTGATGGTGTGGTATCGTGACCACTCTACCTTCAGACCTCTGCCCTCTATAACACGTATATCAGCTGGTACACTATCTCCACCCTTCACTTCAACAATATCGCCACGAACCAGATTCTCTGCTTTCATTGAAAACCACTCGCCACCACGCAAAACGAGAGATTCCTACGTTAGTGGTAACACGCAACAACGCAATTACCGTAAAAGAAACAAAGAAAGATAATTTCATTAGTAGATATACATATATCAGGTAACTGGACTGTTGGAAAACCGATTGCAATGGAATACATATGTGTGAGAAATACGTCAATGTAAGTGAGGAAATATATAGTCATGCATAGAAATCCTGAGTAAATTTTTTTAAACGGTCGAAGTACATTTTTCAATAGTACTTAGTCCTCAGAACCCCCCCCCCCCCCCCCCCCCCCCTTATATTTTCAGTTTACTGAAATACCCCCTTTACTTTGTTTGGACATTTTTGAGAGCAAGTCTTCTTAAATATCATTTTACTTTTTGACTGCATCTAAGTCATCTGAAATAACTTTGACAATGTCTGCTGAAAAACTCCTTTTGCTTAATTTCACATTATTTTTAGATAAGTCCTCACATAAAGTTAAATAGTCCTCACACATATATGTATATCATTGTCCTGAATTCACCAACAGCCAGTTTTTAAATCTTAATTAACTACCTCACCTTCAAGCTACGTGCTTCAATACAACGTATATCTGCAGGCACTCGATCACCACCTTTGACTTCAAGGATATCACCAACCACCACTTTCTCCGAGTTAATAGATCGCCATTCAGAATCTCTCAATACCAGTGCTTCCTAATTATGAATTGGCATTATCCATATGGTTATCATTATCAAATCACCCCGTAACACATCTCTACACTTTATAATATGTTGACACCCCCCCCCCCCCATGTGCCGATACATTCAAATGTACCATAGTCTTCAGAATGCCTGTTCTCCCACAAACACTATAATATTATACATCCCAATCCCTCTTACATCAAATCAGTGTTTTTACTAAGGGTGGCAAGTAGGTAAAATCAACCATGTACCAGAGTTCCCATGTCATTTTACCTGGGTTCCCAAACAAAATTAGCATAGACTCTATGTGGAAACATTGCCATTTTTACCACTTTCTGTTACCGAGGTTCCCTAACCTTACCAAAAACACTGCAAATTATAAGTTTGACATTTGACAAATTCATAAAAAAGACGTCTTCCATGATCCAGGACACTAATTACTTGCCTAATACACACAGGCATCATTTCACTGTAATTTTTATACATAAATGTTTGCCGGTAGAAATAGACTTGCCTTTCCCCATCCCGACAATAACTCATTTACTACTAGTAGTAGTATTACAGTTTTATGGATTTCTGATATGTTCAGATTTATATTAAAAGTCTCATGTCAGCAAATTGTCAGAGACTCTAGTCCAACAAGTTATCATCATCACATACCTGAAAGACAACTGTGGTAACGGTCTGTTTTATGAGAACTATACTCTATAGACCACACATTTCAACATTTTATCAGAACTACTATAGAATACACCCAGAAGTAAAATTTCTGTTTATCTTTTTGCATGTACTATGTATAAGAATGATAGTTACAAAACCTACTGTTAGCTCTTGCTAGAAACATTGACAATAGCTTCATATTGGATTCAGTTCCTTCTGGGTTTACATACTTTTAACATGCATGAAAAATCAGTTATAAGAACATACAATATAGCAAAAACACATTTGCGACAATGACTATCTGGAGTATGTTATCTTATAAGAGCATTAATAAACAAGAATCTGCTTACAACAACAAAGTACAGACAAACCATCTATGGAGGTCGCTCATTCTCATATGTTGCTCCAAACTATGGAACTCTTTGCCACTTGAAATTTCAGAACAAAACTGAAGACTAACTTATTAACTTTGATTGATTGACTGACTGACTGACTGACTGACTGACTGACTGACTGACTCACTGACTGACTTGAAATGTCACCATGTGTTAATGTAAGCCATACTTTACCTGGGGTACCATGTCTTTGAAACTGTCCATAATCTTTGAACTTTTGGATTCTTGGTAATACGAAAAACAACCTGTGATGATTACAACTGAAGCCAGTACAATACCGAGGTAAAGCTGAAATATACAATGTAAATGTATTGTTACTATTCTTTTCAATACATGTGGTTTAACAATACAACTTGTCATGTCCACATGCTAGTAATTCAATGGTAAAGCTGAAATATATGAATATCTTATCATTTGATTGGATGTAAAAACTTATGGTATAATTTGATTGGATATAAATACTTACAGTATCATTTGATTGGATGTAAATACTTATGGTATAATTTGATTGGATGTAAATACTTATGGTATCATTTGATTGGATGTAAATACTTACAGTATCATTTGATTGGATGTAAATACGTATGGTATCATTTGATTGGATGTAAATACGTATGGTATAATTTGATTGGATGTAAATACGTATGGTATCATTTGATTGGATGTAAATACTTATGGTATCATTTGATTGGATGTAAATACTTATGGTATCATTTGATTGGATGTAAATACGTATGGTATCATTTGATTGGATGTAAATATGTATGGTATCATTTGATTGGATGTAAATACTTATGGTATAATTTGATTGGATGTAAATACTTATGGTATAATTTGATTGGATGTAAATACTTATGGTATCATTTGATTGGATTTAAAAAAATAAGTTATCATTTGATTGGTCGTAAAAACTTATAGTATCATTTGATTGGATGTAAATACTTACGTTATCATTTGGGGGTTCTTCTTCTGTACCAACTTGAATACTAAACGCCAAGAAACAAAGAATTGCACCAATCCACAGTAACGTGGAAAAGCCACCAAACAATTGTTGACAAAATTTAATCCATTCTGGGGTTTTCTTGGGAGGTGTCAGTGCATTTGGTCCATCTCTAGCAAGCTTTTCTTTGGCTTGTGCTGTCGTAAGACCCTGTCAGCCAAGATAATAAGTTGTCAATTAATGTACAATTGAAATTAAAACTATCACCAACTTCAAGGTTTACAAGTTATTGATATGTTCAGATTTATATTAAAAGTCTCATGTCAGCAAATTGTCAGAGACTCTAGTCCAACAAGTTATCATCATCACATATCGTTATGACTGTAGCTTTGCTGAAAGTATTAAGAACATCAACGGATTTTTAATTGATAAACATTTAATAGAGAACTTGCAAACCCGCCATGTTGAATGTTGCATCATGGGAAATGTGATAATAAATACTAATCAATTAGTTTTGTAAACAATATTGATAGGTTGTTTGTAACAACAAATAATTAATTCATAGTTACACTGACCATTGTGGGGGTTTATTTTATCCGTAGCTCCAGATTACGTATTATGATAACCACACATAATCCCATAGTCCTTTGCGTCTGAGCATGCTCAGTCTGGATTGCAAGTTCCCTATAGTAACCAGACTTTGTTTTGTTTTGTCTTCATACTCAGTGTTTTCCTCAAGTTCTGGACTCAACAATGTCAGTTGAAGTACCAAGAATTTTCATGGACTAATACATCACTTTGGTTTTCAACTGCCCCATCCCCCATATTACGTTGTTACAGGTAAAGTTAATGTACCGTATTTGGTTTCAGCTGCCCCATCCCCCATATTACGTTGTTACAGGTAAAGTTAATATACCAGATTTGGTTTCAGCTGCCCCATCCCCCATATTACGTTGTTACAGGTAAAGTTAATGTACCAGATTTGGCTCTCAACTACTGCCCCCTCCCCCATATTACGTTGTTACAGGTAAAGTTAATGTACCGTATTTGATTTCAGCTACCCCTCCCCCATATTACCTTGTTACAGGTAAAGTTAATATACCAGATTTGGTTTCAGCTGCCCCATCCCCCATATTACGTTGTTACAGGTAAAGTTAATGTACCAGATTTGGCTTTCAACTACTGCCCCCTCCCCCATATTACGTTGTTACAGGTAAAGTTAATGTACCGTATTTGATTTCAGCTACCCCATCCCCCTTTACAGATAAAGTTAACTTACCGTATTTGGATTTGTCTGATGCCTAGCATACAATTCTTCAATCGGTATTTTGTGATCATCCTGAAATAAAACACACAAATTACATCTTTTTTCATAGAAATATTGTACCTTGGAAAAACTTTACACTGGCATCAATCATCATCTACAAAACAACAGGAATAATTGAAAACAGGGACTGTAGACATAAAGTTATATGTTCAGATTTATATTAAAAGTCTCATGTCAGCAAATTGTCAGAGACTCTAGTCCAACAAGTTATCATCATCACATACTCTTTGCTTAGGTGATCAAATGTTGTGATTTTGTGTCAACTTACTATTTCAATTTCTTGCTTTAGTTCATCCAGATCTTTTTTGCCTTTTTTCTTCTTTTTAGCCTTGCTGTGTCCATCTGAGGGCAGATCAGGTGTAACAGCTACATGATAACTATCGGCACGATCGTACTGTCAGAAAGAAGACATACAACACAAGGTAAGACAGTATTCATATGTAACACTGGATTTGATCCAATTAATAGTAGTGTTTGTCAACAGTTTGTATAAGAAAAAATGCTACATAGATTGGGGTATAAATTGATGCCTATTGTTATTGTCATATCACCATCATTGGCATCAGCACCATGGTAATATAGTCATCGTTGTCATCATCATCATCATCATCATCATCACCACCACCACCATAAATTCACCACCACCACCACCATCACCATCTGACACCATCATCATCATCATCATCATCACTGCTATACATTGAGAATATCAGCACCATGGTAACATAGTCATCATCGTCATCATCATCATCATCATCACCACCACCACCACCACCATAAATTCCACCACCATCACCATCTGACATCATCATCAACATCATCATCACTGCTATACATTGAGAATATTTTGAGCCAAGTTCAAATGAATGACTTATTTACTATTAAGAACACACCAATAGCCATTGCCATTCCTATCATGTACAATTGTAGTCACAAACCCTCCTTTTAATCTATGTGTTTAGGACAGACGGACGGATGGACGGACAGACAGACAGACAGACAGACTGGTACACTGCCAGCAAGTTATTGTTATACACAATAAACCAGCCATATTTGGTCAAGTACTACATGTACATGTATTACTGTTACAGTATACTAATTCCTACATTTGATATAACCTTCCACTACATGGATGATGACAATGCATCACTCATTTCCTGAAACCCGATGATTTTGTTTCCTTGAATTTACTGGTCATACTAGTTTTGATACTCTCATTTGGTATTATTTACAAAAGATTTGACAAATCTACTTCGTTTCACTGCATCACATCATATTCTGAACTATTTCCTATGCTGTATATATTTCCTTTATTTACATTTTGATAGGTTTTCTGTATTTTGATAGTTACATGTAATTTACACTGTATTTCATTTTGTAGTACTTATAATTATATTACTACAATGTGGAAACTAACTTGTCTAAAATAATGTTTAAATATCAAACTACATAATTACTTTGAAATGAAACTATCTGGGTATAGATACCCCGTCTTAAAATACTGCACGTTTTGATACAACAAGAACTGCAATTAGTCATCAGGAGACTTGATCACGGACATTCATAGACTTCTGTGCTTGTTATTTTCAAACTCAATCTATAATATATATGTTGGTTTATTTTTTTACATTTTTAGGATAATAGTAATTATAATGCAGAACTCAATTGAAATTCTATACTTAGTAGTCACGTTTCAGGTATGTGAACTGTTTCATCTACAACTTTCTATATTTGGTACATGTAGTCACCAGGGTTCTCCACAATTTAGAAAAATACAGGGGCGCCCTAATTTGCATATTTATTTGCATATCATTAGCATATTTCCAGATCATAATATTAGGAAGTGAAAAAAGTTTCCAAAATCAAAAACTCCTATTTTATTCATTCAGCAAACTAAAATGTACTGAAATGTATTGTAATCACCAATTTCCAAACCTTTCACATAATTCACAATGTAAAAATTTCAGGAAGGAGGTTGACAGTTACACAAACGATGTTATAGTAATGTTGGCAAGCATGTTTTACACACAGGAGTGACAACACATGGCATTGTTGATGTACATTGTATGCACCTCTAGGCTAGCTATCACTTAGTTTTGAGTTGTTGGTTTCACCTTGTAAATGTGCATGTCATTCATAAAAATTAATTGAAAACAATTCATTTTCCTTTATTTCTCTAAAATTTGATATCCTTTTAATTTTCATGAATGGAAAATGATTTTTCATCCAAATTTGCCGGAAATACGTACATTTTTAATGTGACGAATTTGGGCTAAGAATAACCGAATACGTTCAGTGCAAATGTACAGTAACAAACATGGCTGCCACTTCGGAGCTACCTCGTGGTACTACGATCGCGATTCACATCCAAACGTGATCATTTAGGACATAAATTTTACCATGGAACCGTACCGGAGTAGTTATTTCTAAAGAACATGTATAAATTTTAGGATTTTGTTCGTATTTATCGATACAATACGAAAATTGCCGTGACATCGTACATCGTATGCGTACTGTATTACGTATACGGGAAGGCTTGGAAATTACCGGCTTGATATACCCGGCCATAGAAACTACCAACGTACCGTCTTCTACTTTACGACGGTACTACATTTACTGTTTTTGTTTCGGCTACCATTGTTATAATCAAGGCGATAAATAAGTTCATAAATGATGATAGACGCAGTGTCGCTGTTTACTTCCTTCATTAACGGCATTGAATAGAATCTCTTGAAGACGTTCACACCAAAACAAAGGGGCGCTGAACGCAAACAGAGGGGCGGTTCTGTAAACAGAGGGGCGGTCCATGAAAACAGAGGGGCGGTGCGCCCCTCAAAAACCCCTCGTGGAGAACACTGGTCACGTTTACATGTAGGTATGTGAACTGTTTCTATACTTGGTAGTCACGTTTAGGTATGTGAACTGTTTCAGCTATAATTTTTCTCTTAACTTCCAATGTTCACCAGTATGGATACAATCACTAGTAGATTACATGTACATGTATGTGCCTTAGACAGTCTGATGATTTCAAACACTGCCATAGAAGCAATCACCTCAGTTCAAACATTGTTAAAGATATCTCAATTTTTATCTCAGGAAGGATTCCTGTGATAAATTTATCAGTACATGTACCTCTAATTCAAAATGTTTAATTAACAGAACAGAATCTACATACATGTATGTACTTTGTAGGATACAGTGTCTTCTGCTGCGCTATCAGACACCACTCAAGACTCATGATGAGGGTGGAATGAAATGACACCCCTTACAGTGCAACCCAGAGACTTGTCTTTGTCTTTAGAATCTAGTAATCCTACATTAACATTGCGAAATTACCAAGCCAATGACTAACCTATGGTGCTACTGCAGTGTAAATGAAATAGACTACACTATAACCTTTGATTCAGTTACAACACTACACCTTGACCTCTGACCTAGTCACACTGTGACCTCTGAACTAGTGCTTTTGTTTTGTCTATAACATCTACAATCAAGTAATACATAGATGTTATTCCCAATATTTTTTTATATTCAGCCAAGGAAATACGAGTGACCTAGGCAGCTTTGTCACTACCAGGCGCTAGATAAAAAATATTGGAGAATAATATAATTATACCTGCATCAGCAAACTCAAAGACAAATTGGGGAAAGTAATGGAAATTTTGATGGTTGTGACTCATATTTCAACACAGCAGAACCAATGACATAGACAGACATTGTCGTGACATAGATGCGTGTTGCCATGATGTAGAACAACCAGGGTATAAATCCATATTTTTGTTCAACTTGGCTAGTGCATGGTAATGGTACAATCCTACTTACGATATGATAAACTGTGCAATTACACTTTTTAATATCAAGGATATAATCTCCATGTACACAAGGTTGTGATTGTATGCTGATACTAAACAAATCTCTATAGAACTGATAATGGTACAGCTTTTGAACATTTGACATTTGATTGTGTTTATTGACCCTTCATAAAGAAAGGAATAAATCTGAGGATTTCATGTGAATATTCAAAGTATTTATTTGAATAAGATACAAATGTATTATAACATTTTTTCCTTTGACTATCTTCAACTAATTTCCTGAAAGACTCGTTTTAATGCATTACTGATCCTGGTGTTCTGTGTTTTTATACATGAAGACAGTCACTGCTTTTTGAGTTCTTGTTTTTCAGCGAAATATATGTCTGCCTTTATTTTGCACTTCTGCTATACATGTATATCAAACCAGTTCTGTCCTAATGCCACCATTTCTGGTATGGTTTAGTTTAGATGCTATATGTATACAGTATATCAAACCAGTTCTGTCCTTACGCCATCATTTCTGGTATGTTTTAGTCTAGATGCTATACATAATACATGGATATCAAACCAGTTCTGTCCTAATGCCATCATTTCTGGTATGGTTTAGTTTAGATGCTATACATAATACATGTATATCAAACCAGTTCTGTCCTAATGCCACCATTTCTGGTATGTTTTAGTCTAGATGCTATACATAATACATGGATATCAAACCAGTTCTGTCCTTACGCCATCATTTCTGGTATGTTTTAGTCTAGATGCTATACATAATACATGGATATCAAACCAGTTCTGTCCTAATGCCATCATTTCTGGTATGGTTTAGTTTAGATGCTATACATGTATATCAATCATTCAGGGAGTCACAGATTCAGTGAGTAGACAGTTATACTCATTCTAAATGAATGTAGTAGAGTCAAAGATTCAGAGAGTAGACAGTCTAGGGGTATAAAATGTTATAGGAGACACTTGATGGGGTGAAATAGTGGTTTCTTATGGCTGTCACTTTAGATTAACTATAATACCTATACTCTCATTTGTAGAGTTGAAGGCATCCTGGTTATTTCCTGTGTGCTTTCAATGCAATCAATTCATTTTAAATCAGCTGACATGAATATTGTGGGCATACATCTGTAACCATGGCAACCGTTGGTAACATGATGGATGTGATGAGCAAGCATTGGGTCTATGCTATGGTGTGTCTCTAACTTGTCTTAGAGATAACATCCTAAACTGGGAGTCATTGCACTTTCACTATTTCAGTCCCTTTCAGTCCACTTTTGGTTCACGAATTTACAATACTGCACTTTTTCTTATCTACTATTTTGTTAAGGGCAATTTAGAAAGTAAAATCTACTCCATTTCCCAGGACTTTTTAGTGTTATTCCCACTTGAATAATGTTTAAATGTACAGGGATACTATATGCTCCTTATCAGATTTTTCTTTCCCAGTTACACAATGTACCAAAGCTTTCACAAACTTTTATCAATGACCTTTAATCTCTCAGTTTAAGTTTTGAGTTAATCCTTTTTTAAGGTGACTTCAATCAAATACAGATTCTTGGGTGTTAATGTTCTTATGCTGTTAAGCTTTAAAATATCTCTCATCTACCATTACACATTACTTTCCCTTCATTCAGGTACAACATAGAGATATTCAGACTTATGCAAAACATATGTTTCAAGTTCCTACAATTTTGAGAAACGTAAATATTTTCATTATGTATGTACATGGATGTGTATCTATACAATGTACATGTACATATGTATGTATATGTGTACATGTGTACTATGACCATGCATGCACATACTATGTTAATGCACATACATGTATGCTTTGCATGTGCATAACAAATGTGCATATGAATGCACACATCTGCATACGCAAACCCATGGATGTGCACATGCATGCACATACACACACACACAAAATTCTGTAATATACATACATGACGACTTGACATAGAGAACATTCCTGAAGATAAATCTACATGAAAGATGTCCATCATATAGTTATTTTTTATCTGAAATAGTACAAACCACACATCATGCTGGAGGTCTCACTGCTGTCACTCTACTCTCACTGAACCATTCATTTTTTATTCTCTATAAAATGTCTCCATGGAAACAAAGCACGCTGTTGTTCTCGGAGACTACTTCACTCAATTTGATAATCACTTACTGGCATCCAACAAAATGTGTTCCAATTTATCAATATACACACAGATATAAATGATATAGTGATGGTACATGTATTATAATGAACATCACAATCAACTGTATATCTAAAGTTTGTCATGACTGCAGCAAACTACCACAAGCAGTCAATGTATTTATATATACACAGTGTAATATGGTTACATTTCTTATGCTACAAAATATACTTGGTAATATCACCTTCATATGATGGAATCAGTGTGTCATTTCTTTAATGATCATTTTATGTTTTTCCATAAACATTTTTGCACTTGAACCCTACATACAAAACAAATACAACTCAAAACATCACATTGTACACATATGTTAGTTCACTTTTACTCTATTTCCTGTGAAAACATCACACTACTAGGATAATTCATCATTTTATCTGACATGCACAGTCCAAGTAAAGCAGACATGCAACCATCTTTATCATCATTATAAGGTGATTTGTGACCTCTAACAAATGGAGATACTAGGTGACCTAGTAGCAACCTTTGTGATAACCCATATCTCACTAAATGGCTATCACTAATTGGTTTGAGATATATTGTTAGTAATGGGGCACCCCCTTCTTATTTCATATTATTTGCAATACATATTAACTATAGGGGTTAAAGGTTACAGTCATGAAAAGACATACAGTATACATGTAGCTCAAAGTCTAGCACCTCATGAGGCTCATTGCAATCAAAACACTGGTAAATATACATGTAAAACCTGATGAAGTATTCAAGTAGCATGTTGATTAGTCACTTTGTACATTATTTAGTATCGAACGTTAATCACAAGAGCTGTTGAAAGTATAATACTTTGACACACAGCCCCAAACTATGTTACAGTTTTCCATCTCCTGTGCCTAATTCTTTTCAGTTCTGTATACTTCTGCCTTTCTTTAATTTTGTACATTGATTTTGTCATTTATGTAACATGTATATACTGTGTGTCATACACAGTATACAAAAAATGTACATATACATATACATGTACCATAAAATAGCACAAGTACCAGTACACTTTCACCATTTTGAAAATAACCTGGTACTGTGAGAGAGTACAATGTATGTATATTACTTGTATCTAGTGTGAACAATACTATGGACTCTACATTTACATGTGTATGTACTTGTACATGTACATACATGGGTATGTGTACATGTGAACACATTATGACAGGGTCATTTCCATTGTTGCTGTGTACTCAGCCATGTCCTGATCAACCACATTTTCCCATGGTTAATACAGTTTGGCAATTTATATGAATAACTTTCTATATACCTAGTATTATGTCAACCCTCTTCCTAGCTACATTCATGTGCTATGGTACAGGTTGTAGTCTCTGTGCCAATGTGATATTGAATAATTTCAACACAGATCTTGAGAATTAATGAAGGCTAGCACTAGACTATGGTAGACAAAACCTTCCTTTCAGTAAGTTGCTCCTGTTTCCCCCATAAAACTGACTGAATGACCTTTACCATTCTATTCACTGACTACATGTATATGGGCTACTAACTTAAATTTATTGTTATATTTTGGGCACTTTAAAGTCTGGAGTCTTTGCTGTTTTGTATTATAAATGAGATTATTGTAGTCAGTAGGAAAGGTTACAATCTTAGCTTAGACTTAGTATTGTTGTAACATACATGTACATGTAAATACAACACAGGTGGTGACTGTGACCACTGTGACTGTATATTGATGGCTGCAAACCCATTATGACTTGTTGTACTCTCCCAAACCATCTACAATGTAGTCTGGAGTCCATACACCAGGTGCCACTCGGTATAATTTATGGTTTGAGCCCAATTACAACTTCAAAATTCTTTAACTTCCCCAAAAAACACCCAGTCATTCTGACTACATAATTTATGGTCTTAGACCTATTTTGAATTCAAAGATTCTTAAAGTTTCCAAAAACATCTAGTCTGGAGTCAACGCTCCAGGCAAGGTGTAATTTATGGTTTGAGGCCCCCTAGGAACTTCAAAATTCTCAGTCTCCAAAACACCTACGTGTAGCCTGGGCTATAAACATGTTGTCAAGACTCTTGACTATTGTTTGAGACTGATTCTGAACTTCAAATTTTTCAAAGTCCCAAAAATCACCAAGCTTAGAGGTCATGATCTCTCTTTCACTTGTAACACTACATGCCATGTAGAGACATGAAGTGTCTTGCATATATACATGTAGGGCATCTACACACCTCCCTAGAGGCGTGGCTTTGAAATATTCAGTGAAAGCCGCCTTCATGGTACACAAAGAGAATCTGACAATGCATAATGAGCATATATGATCATTCATTTGCATGTATGTACCTGTATAAAGGTGAAAGCTATTTCAATACACAACAAACATGTCAACAAACTTTTAAGTATTTATTGCATGTGTGTGCATTCTTTTATATTTTCTGCCTTCCAACTAGTTTGAAACACTACATATTTGAAAAAAAAAAAAAAACTGTTCAGTGTAGCCCAGAGGTTTGTTTTGGTGTTAGTGTAGTAAACAGAGGTGTAAAGTTGGCAAGAACAGAGACACAAACCCTCAAACCCAACCTTGCTACATTAGTATCTCAAGTACATGTAGCTCTCTAAGTGTAGTTCTTAAATCTAGTGCATCTGTGCATCGATCTCAAGATCTCTTCTCTTTACTGGGTTGAAGAGTTGATTCAAGACCATGTGTGGCATCCATCCATCGATCTCAAGATCTCTTCTCTTTACTGGGGTGAAGAGTTCATTCAATACCATGTATAGCATCTACAGTAGACTATGTAGTTCTCTACTTCTTGAGATAATAACACCAAGGCTACCACAGACACTTGGCTATCAAACAATACTTTCACCAGAACAGTATGCCCTGTCAGATAGCCAAGTCTTTCAAATACACAAAGACTATTCTCTCAGCTAGTTCAAGTGTAATAAACTTCACACATTTCAATAAATTTGGAAGTGAATTATGACAGAACAAACTTCACAACTAAAATTATGTGGCTACAACTTTCAAATACACTACATGGTGTTCTGCAAAATGACTATATGTAAATAATATCATGGCTGGGTTACCATGGACAAGAGCAAATTCATGGCTGGGTTACCATGGACAGGAGCAATTCATGGCTGGGTTACCATGGACAGGAGTAATTATCTTAGTTCCCACTTTATACAGACTACATGTAAATGATACATCTATACCTACACAGATAAGATAAACATATGAATAATGTCCATAAATATTACAACCCATAACACTTAAGTAAAGTGTTTTCTGTATTACCACACTCAATATCAAGTACAACCTATAACACTAAAGTACAGCATTTTCTGTATATACCACAATTGCTTATAGCATCCATATCAAGTGTAAAAATATACTGTTTCATTTGCTACTTGACCACATTTGAATGGCCACATGCTAGGCTTGTAAATAACCAATTGAAAAAGTATACTTTTACACTTGATAGGAATGCTATAAGCATGTGTAGCACATGTAGAGAAGGTGCTTTATTTCAGTGTTACTTGTTGTAAAGTGAGTGATTTTGAAAGGACTTCAGGTACTTATCCACAAAACAAACTTTCCATTGTTGAAAAGTAGTAAATTTCACTGACAATTATGTCTTACTATGGGTAATAAATCTATGTTAATACAAACAGAATTTGACCTTTGAACTTACAAGTCACCATTCACTCCTTATTACGCCATGTCTCTGAGACAACTATATGATGATTATTCTATTTCATATAGTCTATGTATTACTCCCTTTCCGATTTGCCAATTCTAATCTTAGTTTTTCATAACTGTCTTGTTATACAGTTAAGATTTCCTTTGCCCTTCCTCCCCCAACACACATACATGTACCCGTCAGCTCTCATGATAACTAACATGACACTTTTATATACCAGGGAGGTGTAGGGAGGGGCAAGGACTCCTATCTGGGGTTAAGAGGTGGACAAAAGACTGATAACTTGTGTTTGGGGGGTGAGGTTCTTCTGGGGAAACCAATATTCTACAGTTCTTATTTACATACATATTCCAGGTGATTGCTTCTTATGATATTAGTTTGACAGTAACACTTGTGGTATGTCTATAGCCTAGATGTAATCTCTGATTGTGTTTACTCACTGTCACAGGACACATTCTGTAAATTGATAGAATTACATCACTGATCTCTGTCAGCAACCAACTGTTACTCTGCACAACTTGTAAGTTTGAAATTTTAATACATAGCCATGTTAAACTGATTTGATTAAATCACTGATCCCGTAACAGCCAACTGTTGGTGCGTTTGAAGCCAACAATTCATGCAGTGTTCTCAAGCAGTCATGTATACAACTTACAAGAAATTGAAATTGCATATTGTTAGCTAGTTACATTAAAATGATGTGTCATTATAGTGGCTTGGCTATGTGGATTGACAATGCCATTTGCCAGTATTTTGTATCCTGGGGTCAAATCATGTGGGAATTTTAGCTACTGCCCCTTGCCATTATGAATGCCAACATGACTTGACTCTAGCTAGTATGTTGAGTCTATATATAATTAAGTCTCTGTCCTGTCTCAATAAACAACTGTGTTGCAGGAGTGTTTGTTGTGTGCTGTGAGAAGTTACATGTACATGTACATTCTACACTAGGTGTATGACTGGCAGGTGATTGCAAACTATACATTTTGGAAGGACATACACGTGTACCACACTAACTTTGCTATGAAGCACCAGTGATATATAATCCTATACACTGTTTTGTCATAAATTATCCCTCTAGTGTCCAACTATTATTGACAGGTGAACAAACTATATATTGTAGTACATAAAGGCACTGAGATTGAACATCAATTTTAATTCCTTCCAATAAATTGTTGTATTGATGTAAACTAGCAGTAATGTTAATACAGGGGAGTAGGTGAACCATATGTACTGCAATATCTTGTGACATTTCTGTTAATGCACTGACTTTTAACGAGAAATTATAAAAGTTTCACTCCACCTCATTTCACTTGTTTCAAATCAGCCCATTGTACTGCATCTCTGGTAATTACATGTAGATTGGGACACCAGTGAAAATTTGGGAATTGCTCCCCCAATTGTTGTTTTGGACTCCGAGTAGAAATGTTCATTTTGATATTTCCAATAACAGTTTATCACTTGATGAGGTTGAGTGGTTTATGTGTAATATTTACAGTCGAGATGACATGCACTGGGGTGTAAATATTATAATAACTTAGTAATCATTGAAATAGTTCTACCACTCTCCAGGAGGTGACTTCTAACTGAGTGACTAGTAGGTATGATCTACCTGAGTACCCAAGGTATTTATTATAGTAATATTAGTCCACCTTTGTTACTAGGGTTCCGAAACCATAGCAAAACAATGATCCGTCATATGTTTTATTATAACAGTGACTACATGAGAATGTATACAATGTAGACAGGAAGCAATGTGTTGGGAGGTGGGGTGTGTATTTGGGTTAGGAGGCAATGTGTTGGGAGGTGGGGTGTATATTTGGGTTAGGTGGCAATGTGTTGGGAGGTGGGGTGTGTATTTGGGTTAGGAGGCAATACATTAGACTTTAGTGTGATGGGGCAATGTGTCAGGGCAGGGAAATGGACAATCTACAAGTGATTTTGAGTCAGTACACATCCAGTGAATTTATATAAATTTATCAAGGTCTCAATAACTTTTCATTCCATGAAGTAAACTGTACAATATACCTTACTCCTGTAGTATATCATTCAACTAATTTGTATTAATGAAGCAGAAATGTTCAATATTAATAAATCTACCCTGGATGCAGAAATTTACTTCTGTACTTTCACAGCAATCTCCTAATCTAGAAATCTGATAATGTTTTTTTTATTTTTTGTTAATTTTTATTTACTTACAGATCAAAATCACGTGGTCTCGTTCTGACTGTTCCTAATTCATCATTTTATATTTTCAAGACTTGGGGTATAAAACAATTATTTCAAAATACTCTTAATTACTTTAAATTTGATGAACTACCGCCGGCAACTCTACAAATAAGAAATCTAATTTCCAAAAGTGCTATAATCAAGCTTAATGAATAATGATACAGATGGATCTAAAACAAGAAATAATCAGAAGTATACAATGTAGTTCAGCGTGTAAATTGCAACTGATTTAAATATATTTCTTTGTCCGATAGATTGAATGACCATTTATAACATTGGAAGTATTAACCTTATATTTCTATATGACATCTGAACTGATAAGGAGCATAATCACATTTTCCCAGGGTAGCTTTATTGTAGAGGCTTATCACATCAACTCTATAATATAGTGTTTGAATGCATAGAGGTACTAAGGGCAGTTTACAAACATGACATCAAAATATATCACAGCATTCCTCTGACAAGGTTATCCAAGGTTATTCTCAGTTTTACTCAGTAAAATCATAAAACATAGCTTTACTGGAGATGCGTATCAATACATCAAGTACAACTTTGTAGAGTTTGAATGTATTGAGGTACTAACAACAATTTAAAACACGACATCAAAATGTATCATAGCATTACACTGACAAGGTTATCCAAGGTTATTCTCAGTTTTATTTGGTAAAATCCTACAGCACTGTGTACATATCACTGAATCTCCTTCTTTATAACAGTGGTTTGCTATGACATAAACAGAGATATTAATAAAGACAGCAGTATTATTAGTGTTATGAGATACATCGTACCCTATATACTACTGAGGTCCTATGACCTTAGCTAAGATATCTATCTGTATGTGTGTGTGTGTGTGTGTGTGTGTGTGTGTGTGTGTGTGTGTACATGGAAGTAATGTACATACTACATGGTTGGGTTCTCACTGCATATTTTTTTCAGAAGAGTGGATCTAATAAACCAACAAATTCCTTGAATATAGAAACTAATTAGCATAACGATATTCTTTAGTTACACTTAATTTTCTACATTCTTATCAATGTTTTCTCAAATTCTGAGAATTGTTAGTTTACGACAGATGGTCTGTGTTCTTTCTCTAACAATACACCATAACTACATGTAGCTACAGCATACATACAAACCCAATGCTGCACGAGTGCCAGTAAACATACCCAAGAGTATTTGTACTCATGCTTGCAGTGTTTTCTGCTGCACTTTCACTCACTACGCTCTTGAAAGTACTGCCTCAGAAAACACTGCAAGCACTCATGCAAATACACCTAGTACACCACACTTGCACTCATGCATCATGGGGTTATGTCACATTCAAGATATTTCATTTCATTTCACTTCACTTCATGTATACTGCAGAACAGAGCAGCTTAGATTCTAGGTAAAACCTTTCTACACCCACTGTATGCTAACCCTGCAATACATGTACATACAGTACACGTACATGTGCCAATTCTAAATAGTTCATAGATATACATACATACATGTATATACTGCAGAACAAGACAGTATGGAATCCCACCTAACCGTACACCTTAATCTATTCATTCTCAGTTACAGACATGGTGGTTCTAAACAACATTAAAGTATCTGCCTGCATAATTTTCAGGAATATATACATTGAGGTACTAATTTTCATTAAAACTGTCGAGACTTTTATTGATTATTTTGAGTACACAATCACAACTGTGATAAAAATCAATATTTTACTTGTATTATAAAGTTTTGATTTAATTATGAAAATGAAAATATGAAAATTGAACTGTAATAGACACAACACATAAATACATGTATGAGTGACATAATTCCCTGGTTACAAAATGACATTGAAGTTTTGAACAAATTTACATATTTATGCTAAAACTACAACAGCCAAAAGGTCCAGCTTAGATTGGGATTACAATTTTAGGAATACAAACAGTTGTCCTCTAGCCAAGGGTTATCAAAAAAGTTGGTTCAGAAAAAAACAAAGAAAATTCATACCTAACTCTTATAGTTCCATGGATAGGCTAGCATTAATGCAAGAATCTGGTATTCAATCATGGGCCTTTATTTATTCTGGCAATGAGTCCATGCAATCCTGCACATTCACCACTTTCTTTACCAGCTAACATTCTATGCAGGTAATGTACAGGTGAGCCTTCTAACAGCTCATCTATACATTTGTACATAGTCAGATTCACAATACAACATAAAATGACAACTACTTCAGTAGATTCTGACTGGTTTGTACAGTATCCTGGTGACAATCCATATCCATGTCAACATATAATATAGCATCACACCCACACAAACCTGATTAATTGAAAAAATTACTCATTTCATTTGAAGTACAAAAATCTAATTTTAGCATGGAAGGAAACAGATTGTTCCCACTAGTCTCATTTGGACAGTGATATCATTACTATGCTATCAAATCACATCACATCAGATGATAGTGCTGTTACATCATTCAGGATATGTACACAAAGTGACTTCATGAATTTTAAGATGCCATGCCATGTACTATGGAATCGACAGTAACTGCACTGCATTCTAAATTTCTCAATTTATTTCTCGAGACTTTATACTTAGCTCCTTTCTGCCAAAATAACATACATTTATGTACTACATTTATCAGGATTTTGTATATTTCTAAATCAGTAACAATGAAATAGGCCAAGGAGTGGGTTAATGTGATTTTCTTTTCATCAACACCCCCACACTAAAACATCAGATCAAGTTCATGGATATACATGTCATATACATGGTAGGATGAAAGCTCATCTGTGCAATAATCATTTGGGGAGCTACTTGAACATTTTGGTGCAATAAGAAGTTAAATTCATTACCTGATTTGATATACATGGTGTATACAATATGTAATGGTAGAAACTTATCTCCTTGTACACTACAAGTGTACATGTTAATAAAGTGGTCATGGGTATTTATTTTGGGTTTTTAATTTTATATAACAATTTTATTATGACTTCCTACTTGAAAAATCAATGTGAAACAACATTGATGAAGTCTGTGTTTGTACCTTAATACATTGCAGAAAGCTGAAAATGTGTAAAAAGTGTGTTATTCTACGTACAATAACAAACATTTTATACATTTATTGATCTTTTGCAATTTATTGAGTTACAAACAAGGACTTCAACTTGGCAAACGTTGTTTCACATCGTGTTCCATTTATAAGAACACTTTAACAGGTTAAAACCCTTTTTTGTGCAAAACATGAATTATACACAACTAAAAAAATGTATATCACAGAAACAGTTGCAAAATCAAAGTGAGGTTCATATGCAATTACAATGTCAGATGAATTCTTTTATTTCATTAAGTCTTATGTCTAGTCAAACGAAACACCCTGCCTGAGGGATTTTTACCGTGAAAAAACACTACATATGTAATTAAATTTTTAACACTTCATTTGACCTGATTTACTTATCACAGCATGCTAGGCCTGCAGGCTATCACTCCAATGCAGATAACATAACCTGTATTTCAGTATTCCTAGATGTTCACTGATATACTGGCATGAACTTTGAACCTTGACTTCTGACCTGAACATTGATATAGCCTGGTAGGTGGGCTCCAGAGTTCCACAGAAGAAAGCTGTATGTATTGGACATAGTCATTAATATCAATCAATATTCTAATGGGAAACTGTTACACTGGAACATATCAAATTTTCCACTTAACTATTAACGGTAATAATTCTGTGAGAGTATGTCTCGACATGTACAGTTTTAAGATAAAAACCTTGTCTACTCTCAGTGCTCTGCATACTCAATTAATGTTAAAATACACATGGTAATTAGGTTTGCTTATGCTAATTTATGTAGATTTGCATGAGAAAATTATTGTCTAGTCTACCCAGTTAATCAGTATGTTTAATTATTATGTTGATAAGACATTTGTTTATGCTAAGATATTTAAATTTATCAGACAAGATAGTCTGAGAGGTATACTCATCTAATCAATACATTTAATTATTCTGGAATTTACAGTGTTAAATTTGAATCTGTGGTTTCACAACGACTTACAAATACCAAATGCAAACAAGACAACAATACTTTCTATTGTTTAGACATAGGTTTGTCTGCTGCAGGGTATCTTTTGTTAGATTCCATTCACTACATAGTATGTCAATAACAGAAAGTATGAGAAGCCATGGGCTACACCAAGGTGTGTAAACTAGTATGGTTCTAGGGCTACAAATTTGTGTAAACTGGCAGAGATCCAGGCCTGCTGAATTATGCCAATTGGTGGGGGTCCAGGTCTATCAATTTGTGTAAATTGGTGGGGGCCCAGGTCTATCAATTTGTGTAAATTGGTGGGGGCCCAGGTCTATCAATTTGTGTAAATTGGTGGGGGCCCAGGTCTATCAATTTGTGTAAATTGGTGGGGGCCCAGGTCTATCAATTTGTGTAAATTGGTGGGGGCCCAGGTCTATCAAGTTGTATAAATTGGTGGGGTTCCAGGCCTATCAAGTTGTGGAAATTGTATGTGTGGGGTTCCAGGCCTATCATGTTGTATTAATTGTATGTGTGGGGTTCCTGGCCTATCAAGTTGTATTTATTGTATGTGTGGGGTTCCAGGCCTATCGAGTTGTGTAAATTGTATGTGTGGGGTTCCAGGCCTATCAACTGTGTAAATTGGTGGGGTTCCAGGCCTATCAATTTGTGTAAATTGTATATATGGGGTTCTGTGCTGCAATGGACAGTCAAATTATCTGTTATTGTAAAATGTACATATGGGATGTTGTTACTAAGTCCTTGACTCGCTCACAGCTCATTTCACAGCATTGTCACTATTTTACATTTATTAGGACAAAAGATTTGACACTCAAATGATGAAAGCACAAATGTACATTTTCAGCCAATTTGATGTGTCACTGATATACAGCAATTTGGCTCTGTTATCCCTTACCATACAGTAAAACACTGTGGGGTGCCGGTGACTCAAGTCCATCATTTGGACTCTAGTATTACGACTACCCTGTATTACTAATACGAACACAGTGGAAAGTATACATTGCTGAAATCATTATAAAATCCGTGCACAGAGTGTTCAATTAATGTCATGTTATTTCCTGTCCTTTGAATCATTGCAAGACATTCTAATGACAGTAGTTTCCTAAAACACACCTGACATTAGACAGTTTGTACAATTACTACATGTATGCAACTCTGTACCACTACTATCATCATTTATCAAACCCCATAATGTACTCCATGTCATTAGGTAGTTTGCTGTGACAAGGTCACGGTGTCACATGACTGTCTGTATGCCACATCATATAAAGACAAAGCATAGATTCCAAGCTATGTCTTTTGACTGATGCTAAGGAAATGTACCTGTAGTGGAGGAAGTCAGGGAGGAGGGGGTGTCTACATTTTGTACACGAACATAGACATGTCAAAATTGATCTGAGAGTCATATCATTATCAATCATCTCATCATATACCCATATACATGTTAGCTTGTAGTCATCTACCTGTTTTAAGTTAGACTGGGTATTTTTTTGTAATAACTGAAGTCAAATTTTGATGGATTCAAAATATCATTGAGATCATTAATTAGTAATATCTTATTGATGTTACACAGTCGTTACACAAAATGCAAGACACATAAGTATGTAGTCATAGCTGGCAGTTGCAAATCATTTTTAATTTTCACCTATGCTATAGAACAAGACAACCTGGAATCAACACTTCTACAGCCAAGAGACCGAGTCCTTTCAAACCCTGAAAGGTACAGAAGTAGCGAGACTATGACAAGTCTATGGGTTTCTATATCATCATTCACTTCAAATTCTACAAGAGCACATGACGGCCTGGAATCCATGTCAAGATTTGCAATGAAAAGCCACTTCCCTGATATCCTAGATTCTGACACAAGACATTTACCACTAAGACATTTAATATGCCAGTGAGAGTCTGTAATGTCAAAGATAGTTTGTCTAATATTACTAAGAATACTTTCACTTTTGTCATAATGGATAAGACTGGACAGCCACTATTCTGTGGCATACTTTCAGACTCTTTTAAGAGTATTATGATTTCTTTTGAAGTGTTCTATTTTGACTAGCAAGGACAGCTGATTGCCACATGGGGATGGTAATCATATCACCAACAGTTCAACCACAAACAGTAAAGCTCCAAAGCAAACACGATACACCCACTCACAGCTAAAAGGTTTGCGTCACAAAATTGAAAATCTGATATTTGTAAGATGCTTAAAATGAGTCATTACTGACATTAACAAATATCCTAAAGACTGATGCAACAAATCATTTAGAATTCAATGTATCTCTAGTTTGACACAGAATTATTGAGAATACACATGTACATACAAATGTACATACACGCACACATGCACACAAATGCCCAATGACAGACACACATGCATGCACACATACATACATACATACATACATACATACAAATGCCCCCCACACACACGCACATGCACACACACAAACATACATACATACATACATACATACAGATGCCTAATGAGACACACACACACACACACACACACACACACACACACACATGTACAACCATACAAACAGAAATCGGATTCACTTTTTATTGTACTTGGATGAATTTGATTCAAATAATAAATGTGTGTATGTTCTCTAATTGTGTTAATTCTTCATAATACTGGGCCTACAATGTTATAGTTTAGAGTGGTATTGTAAAATGAAAAATTTCCCCATAATTTCTAAATTAATTAATTCATGTAGAATACAATGACAAAAGTGAATGGATGAGTGAATAGCTGAGAATAAACAGGACAGGTCAATCTACAGAGAGGTCAAATGAAACATCCATGATATATAATAATAATTCAATTTTACTTTTCACGACTAATGAACTTTGGATGTTTACAATTGTATTGATGATAATCATGTAAAGAATATTTTTAAGTAATTCTTGTGCACACAATGCAATGAATATTATCGCCTATGTCAGTCAAAGTCTATCTAATTGCCCATTTGAGAGTCAATTACTTCTAGCCTGGTTACTAGTAGCTGTTATGTGGCTATCATTGTACTTGCAGTTAAATGCAATACTTGACTATCACCAATTGTCACACTGATCTTTTAGGTCAATATGTTTTATAATGTAGATGATGGGATGGATTTTATATGTGTTGAATACTTTGTTTGGGTAAACAGATGTTGGGGTATTCAGGTGTTTTCTGATTGCAAGGGTTTTAGAACTGCAGTATCTCTGATTTCACTTGAATGAATATCAATTGTGTTGTAATTTGATCTATTATTTTTTCTCTGTTGAGGTGTTTTCTGATGGCTAAGGTTTTAGAATCCACGTCAATTTGAGACACTTTACATCTTTCCTAACCAGAATAGCATGGATTACAGACTACGTTGTTCATTTCTAGTTGAGGCTATCCATGTCAATTTGAGATACTTTACATCTTTCCATTGCTAACCAGGATAGCATGGACTACAGACTATGTTGTACATATATGGTTGATTCACGTCATATCAACTCCACTTGATTTGGTACAAATCTAATAATAGCCTTGGTGATGTACTAATGTGCATCCTGCACACTAGATACATTGTGTTATCAATACCAGTGATCAACCTATCCTGTCTTGGGTTACATACATGTATGATGACATCACATCACAGCTAGGAGTGTGATCAACCTATCCTGTCTTGGGTTACATATGATAACATCACATCACTGCTAGGAGTTTGATCAACCTATCCTGTCTTGGGTTACATATGAAAACATCACATCACATCACATCACCACTACTGTGCTATTCAATGCCATTTATAGCTTGCAGCAGGAAATACCCAATCAAGAGGAAAATGTATGATGGCACCCTTCAGATAATACATGCATAAATAAAGAGATAGCTAAGGATACTACTGGCAGATGAGACTAAATGTGATACATATATAACACATCTCAGTGACTAAACTATTAACTATTTATTGTGAATCGCTACACAATAATCATACATGTAGTTTGACCCACACCTTTATTTGTAAGAATATGTTGTATTTATGCTAGGTACACTCAACACTGAAATTTGTACCTGCTGTCTCATTCATAATAATGCACTGTATTTATTGCGTGCTATTGCATTTCCAGGCCTCCGGCTCATTATAATGTACTACACTGATGCAAGTAATCTCTAATAATCATTACCAGTTTCAGATTACACAATATATCTTCTTTATATGTATCTATTACACTAATATGGCTCTATAAAAGAAATAATTCATTATATTTTTTTCAGTGGACTAACACAAACCTTTGCATTATTATCCTCAAATTACTAAATTATTTATCTGTCAATTATGAACTAAATGGATTTTGTGTTTGTTCTACAATGTTTCAAAATTACCCACGTACATGTACAATGTAGTACAGTTGTGTTAAAGTTAGTCAAGAGGCTATCTATGGTTTTGTGGGGATGGATTCAAAACCATATATACATATCCTCTACACTATAGTCTAGTCATGATATAGGTATCGTTACCATTTACACCACCTCCGGGTTTACTTAGAGACCACATTGGCATCCAGACTACTACAATACATGTATGTTAAACTTTAACTATGTATAACACAATGAAATCATACTTCAGTTAAATAGGCTGACAAGAAATCATCAATTTTAAGACTCTGAATAAATCAATCTTCGTTATCTTGAAATGTGGGTGTCATAATCACTCAGGGCTTGAAATTAATTTTTTTCTTTGGTAGTCTTTAATAGTCAGCTACCAATTTCAGAGAGTGGTAGCCCAAGGATAGTGACCAATAATCCCATATGGATTCATGAACTGAAAACAGAGTTCCTCTATTGGAAATATGTCTGTTATTAAAATACTTTTCATGTTTGTAAATCTTCCATTATTTAAATCATTGCATAATCAACGGTGTATTGTAGCCCAAGTGGGCTACCAGCTGCAAAGTATGCTAGTCCCATGACAAGAATTGGTAGTCTGTGTACACGGAAATACTTTTAATTTCGAGCCCCGTCACTTCCTTCACAACTTTCAAAATCACTAATACATATGTACAGTAATTGTACAGCAAACATGTGTAGCTGCAGTGGTAGTACATGTAGAGCATTTTTAACAATATACGGGAACCCCAGTAACAGGAGGGGGTCCAGAGAAGGAGGTTGTCAGATTTCCATAAATGTTTAAATACTTTGTGATGAGGAATAGTGGCATACACCTGAGGGACTATAGTAGATTAATTCACTCAGCTGTACATTATATACATTGCATTTATTATTTGAATTATTAAATTACTAATATCTCAAATCATATGAATCTCGTTTTTTTCAGTTATTTTTTAGACATTTCAAAATTATGTTTTATGCATGATTTGCAGTAACGAGTAGCTTACGACAGCATCTACAACAATTTATCTTTACAAACAGCTGTACCATATACATTGCATTTATTCTTTGAATTAATAATTATCCAATATCTCTAAATATAAGAATCTTGTATTCAAGATATCATTTAGACATTTCAAAATGATGGCGATGTTTTATGCATGATTTGTATTAGGACAATCAGCTAAACCAACCAAATACCAATTATTCTTTAAATTGTTAAATTTCAATATTTCAAATTCAAACAATGTGGAATGCCAATTTTTATCTGTTTTTGCAAATATCAGCATTTTTCTTATTGTGTTCATGTAGCTGTGCAGCTAGCAAGGTCATGTCACATCCACTCCGATGTACATGTATCACCAAGTCATTTATATTTAAACCCATTAGTTAGATTAAATCCAACTGACTGCACATAGAATACTAAACAGATATAACACAACATTACATGTCGCCAGTACAACTACCTCTACATACATGTATATGCAGTCTGAGTGTTATTACAAAAATAACTATCAGTTTCCGTTTCAGGTCAAACAGCTTAAAATATATCACTGCCTATATAGCACCAACTATATTTGAATTATAAGTTATGATTTTATAATACTGTTTGACTACAATATACCTCTACATCACACTTATATGCAGTGTTACTAACGTGTTTATGGTTTCTGTTTTAGGACCAAACATTTAAAAGATATCTCACTGTCTGAAGCAGTAACAATATTTCTATCTTTCTATATTTCTATCTATCTGTCTATCTTTCTATATTTCTATCTATCTGTCTCCGTCTATCTATTTATCTGTCTATCTATCTATTTATCTGCCTGTCTATCTTTCTATCTATTATCTATTTGTCTGTCTGTCTATCTATCCATCGGTCTGTGTCTGTCTGTCTATCTGTCTATCTCTATCCATCTGTCTGTGTCTATCTGTCTATCTATCCATCTGTCTGTGTCTATCTGTCTGTGTCTATCTGTCTATCTATCTATCTATCCATCAATCAAGCTATCTAGATATCTGTTTGAATAATAAGTTATTATTCTATTATATTATTCAATTACCTCTACATCAAGCTCCTAGGCAGCATGACCATAAAACTGTCCATCGTTTCTGATTTGGGTCAGAAAACTTCAAATATATCACTGCCTAGTAAGTTATAGCAGCAACCATATTTGTATTTATTTTTATGATAATTTATGACTCCATCATAATTCTTCAACAAATTATATCAAACTGCTATTACATCAGTGTTATCATAAAGCCATCTATTCTTATAGCACCAACCATATTTGAATTTATTTCTATAAATTATCATATTCTTCAACAAATTATATCAAACTGCTATTACATCAGTTTTATCATAAAGCCATCTATTCTTTGTCAACTTATAGCACCAACCATATTTGAATTTATTTCTATAAATTATCATATTCTTCAACTACATGTACCTCTACATCAGAGTCACTATAAAACTCTCTACTATTTCTGTTTCAGGTGAACATTTTGAAATATATCACTTGTACAGACACAACCATATTCCAATTAATTCTTATGAGAATTTAAACGTCTAGCGTTTTGTGCAACTATCAAGCTACTAAGCAGCGGTACCATAAAACTCCAACATTTTCATGATAGGTCAAACGTTTTTAAATATATCACAGATACAACCATATTTGAATTTATTTTTATGAGTAATAACTTAGGATTTTATTATAGTGAGCTTAAAATTATGTTTTTAAGAGTTTTATGACAATAGACAAAAGTATATATCTTGTTAAATGGTTGGTACATGCAGGAAACTTACTGGAAAACTAGATATTTTTCCACTACATTCTTCAACTACGTCTCAAAGATTAATTTTTATGAATTACTAAGCCTGTGCACTCTTTATGTGTATGTACAAAGAGGCATTTTAGTCACCACCTGCAAAAATAACTCTATACTGAACATTCCTGGTTTACAATATGCTGTGTAGGGCTTCTTTTTGTACAACTTATGTACATGTACAGAATCGTTATCTAAAGCTATTTATCTTACATCAAATGTGTATTCAAGAACAAATTACAATGTTACCTACCCTGTAGGTTAGACTCAAAATCTAGTATCAGATTGGTTTCTCATCACAGCATGCATGTGATAAGATCAAACATGGCTCCTGGTGATGGCAACATATCCATTTACAGAATCGATTTCCAGGAGTTTGATTTTAACCTTGTGATAGAGGATAGAGACTACTACAACTTTCTCTGCACCAAACTGTCAATCAGGAAAAGAACTCATTTAACTAGCCCAGAGACCTGGGTATCTACCTTTGACATGTTCTGGCAAATGACATTGTCAAACCAGATAACCAAGTATCTAGGCTATGTTTTAATTAAGGTAAGATACAAATTAGGTACATACTCTCAGTTCATGTTTGATGTCGTCTCATTTCTGTATTTAATTTTTGAAACTGGTAGTTAGAATAGCTGAAATATTGTAGTAGTGTTAGTCCTTCAAGACTACAGGAAGGCTATCCATGACCAGGTTCATATGAACTTTTCCTCACACTACATTTAGTATCACTAAAAACTTGAGACTTCCATTTTTACTAGGTTGAATATTCATACTTACTCAGAAGAAATGAAACATAATACTATAATATGTTTCATTTCTTCTTAGTAAGTATGAATAGTTTCCTCAGGATATTTTCTTACACTGTCCTTCATTTACTTCCTGCATTTCCTGACATGCCAAGAACACAGGACATAGAATATTCACAAATACTGTAGATTACCAAACAATAGCCTTGATATTTCCCTTTGTTCAAACATTGAGGTAATCATAACTTTTGCATACATTACTTTGTCAGTAGTACTCTGTCAATCTGTGGTATGTTCACTCAGATAGAACACATGTGTGTTCATGACAAATGGCTTAGTCACAGGAAAATCGGCTTGCTCAGATTAGGATCTTAAACATGTACGTCTTTCATGTCCTACTCAACTGAAGCAATTAAATATTCCCTGATAAAAATTCCTCACAAAACACCTTTTCTTCCACAAAAGATTCTTAATAAATTTGATTCACGCTAGAGGGTCTTACAATATGGAGGACATAACTGAACTCCCTAACTTACTCATTTAAACATCAGGCCCACTCAAAACCTGTTTCACTACTTTTCATGCCGGGTTATTATTTACTAATGTCTTGGCAATATTGAACAGATACAACTTTACATTCAAGTTAGCAAGTTATTGCTAAATGTGGAATAGGGATAGACCCTACCTAATAGAAATTAAGTTTGTATCATCATACACAAATGGCTGCTGTTCTACACTATGTAAAATGTGACACATATGCCACATATCTCCACAGTGACCACACAGCTACTCACTTAAGTGTTCGCTGATGGTAGCATGTAGGGTAGTTACAGACATCTCATATCTTACAGTATGCTCCTTACAGCCTACATTTGACCTTGAAGTCTCTACAAGTACATGTACATGTACAAGGAGGTCAAGACCACAAAAAGCTCAATACCTGTAAAACCTGATATACACACAATTGAGTCCTGAAATTATTCGGACATCTGATTTAATGAAAAAACTTGTGATGTCATGCCAAATTCACTCAATGTGCATTAGCTGATGCATGCATACATGTTACATGCATGATGGGATGGTATGATGGTTGAAGTTGCTACAAAATTTATATAAAATCCACTTCCTGTGAAACCAGTCATGCCTATCAATGAGAACAGAATACTAATTTTTAAATGTGTACATTAATCATAATATGACTTATACAAGTAGTTCTGTACATGTTATATGCCCCCCACACACAGCACTGCTATCAATCTCTAGTAGTGCCTGAAATAACTTGACAGCAAGGCTATAAGTACTTGACATTGCCAACCTCTAGGTTTCTTTCTATGCACATAATTTGTATCAAATACTAGTAGGTGGCAAATTACATTTCACACCCTGAATTTTTATTTCATCACTGTTCTTTACGACAATTTTGGGACTAGTAACCATTGAGTAATTTTTTCACAAATATCTTGCATTAAAATAAATATATAAATAAATGATCATTTTCACAATGACACCATTGAATATTACTTTCAGTGAAATATTCATTTCAACATACTTTGTAGTATCCCTATTTTGATTTTTTTGTATTTGTATAGGCCAGTACAACAATTAGATCATTCCAATTTTCACTAATATTATCCATATACATCAAAAAGTACTGAGTAATCGAGATATAATGTCTATTACCAGTGTGAGACGACATTAAAAATAGTTCTCTCAGGAAATCATTAGCACAATATTTTTTATCCTATTTAGTACATGCCTACTGTGAATCACTATTTGTGATGATTTTTCACAATTCCTTTTATCCAAATATTCCCTGGAGCTATATTCTGTGGATGTGATCATATAGGAGACTTTGCTGACGTAATTAACCGTTCCATACCAGCCAATACTGCAAATATACACACAGATACTACAACAAGCAATAGTCTACATGAATATTATGTGTCTTTATAAATGGTGTTACTAATCATTAATGTATTGATTTAGGTCCAACAAGTGACAGTTGGAATAACAATGACATATCTAAATCAAGTATATATATAGTCTTTTAAGATATTTATACTACAGCACGTCATCCACAACTAGTACAGGACTCAAAATCAACAGTAGTCCAGGACACATCTACTTTGTGTATTGGATCTAGATTACCAAATTAGCAGTAGTCCAGGACACATCTACTTTGTGTATTGGATCTAGATTACCAAATTAGCAGTAGTCCAGGACACATTTACTTTGTGTATTGGATCTACATGTAGATTACCAAATTAGCAGTAGTCCTAGGTACATACAATGTAGACTACTAAACATTGCATCTAGACTACCAAATCAGCAGTAGTCCAGGACATATACACATGTAGACTACTAAACATTGTATCTAGTAGTCCAGGGTACATACACATGTAGATTACTGAACATTGTATCTAGACTACAAAATTGGCAGCAGTCCAGGGTACATAGACTACTAAACATTGTATCTAGCCTAGTAGTCCAGGGTACATACATGTAGATTACTGAACATTGTATCTAGACTACAAAATCGGCAGTAGTCCAGGGTACATAGACTACTAAACATTGTATCTGTACACTACTGAATTGGTAGTAGTTTACGGGGGTGGGGGAGGCATAGACTAAATACTGTATCTACTAGATTACCAGATTTCTTAATTAGTAGTCTGTTACAGTTAGACCAATGGAAATCAATAGATAATTTGTCGCGTCAGTGCAGTAAGGTTGTATCTGCTATGCAAACCTTACTGCACTGACACAATGAGAAATTAAATTGAAGCCCTGGCGAGAGCACGACATGACATTTCTTACAAACTACAGAGTTGCATGTATTAGCTGCCATGATGTGGTTTAACCAGAAGCCAATGATAAAACACAACACAGCATGTAGTGGTACAACCTTCTATGGAAATGCATTGCATTCCAGGTGTACATGTATGCATGGTTACATTTTATGCTTGAGATGAACTACAGTAGATATGCCAGTAGGTATGCTCACAATTATCGAGGACATGTCATGTGATACATCTATACTGTCACTGTTGCTACTGTTGTTGTAGTTTATATTATTTGACTTTCAATCACAACTGTAATATTCACAGAAATCTGTTCACAATGTTCACTATTTGCAAAGGTTTTACCACATAAGCAGTTAAACTTATAATTACAGAGTTACAGAGTTCTCAATTTGTCGTGGTTGATGCCTAATCACATGCAATTTGTCATTCTGATTTATGTATCAAACAGGACAAATCTAACACTCAATGTTCTCTGCTATGTTGTGGACAGATCTAACACTCAACGTTCTCTACTATGTTGAGGACAGATCTAACACTCAATGTTCTCTGCTATATTGAGGACTAATCTAACACTCAATGTTCTCTGCTATGTTGAGGACTAATCTAACACTCAATGTTCTCTGCTATGTTGAGGACAGATCTAACACTCAATGTTCTCTGCTATGTTGAGGACAGATCTAACACTCAATGTTCTCTGCTATGTTGAGGACAGATCTAACACTCAATGTTCTCTGCTATGTTGAGGACAGATCTAACACTCAATATTCTCTGCTATGTTGAGGACAGATCTAACACTCAATGTTCTCTGCTATGTTGAGGACAGATCTAACACTCAATGTTCTCTGCTATGTTGAGGACAGATCGAACACTTGATGTTCTCTCCTGTGTTGAGGACAGATTGAACGTTTCATGTTCTTTGCTGTGTTGAGGACAGATCGAACATTCCATGTTCTTTGCCATGTTGAATTGTTACTGTGTGTATTATAACCTTTGTGTTTCATTTCATTTGTGAAACTAATGAATATTTATAGTTCTTCAATGTTCATGTCTAGATACCAGGTAATCTATACGTACATGTACACGAAGCCCTTCATGAATATCTGCATACATTGACTCAGCTTAAATATTCTGATTCCCTTTCTGGTACACTGATGACAACAGTGAACCCTGTCCACATTGACAGAACAGTTTACTAAATTGTAAGAATATTGCATGTACACAAGATAGCCCATCAAAACTTTCAATCTTAACTTTTCTCTTCTCAGTTACATGTACTTCTTAAAAAACTTTCAAAAGAGCCTGACATTTAGATTCTGTGATCAGAGCATTTAGTTCAAAATAAAGCTAACACACATCTGTAGTTAGAGGGCATGCTAGTATGATAATACATGTATGAAGTGTTCTTGTCTCGTGACAAACACATCACTATCTATGTGTAAATGGAGCAAACACATTGAAACTATCTAGTACAACACTGTGAAGTGTCCTCCATGTCTTGTGACAAATACATCACTGACAGTGTAAATGTAGCAAACACATTGAAACTGTGTTAATTTGTACTAACCTATATAAGCAATTGCATTTAAATAGGTTGGAGTAGCATTAGCTATACAGGTAGGATTTAAGTTGCTTCCATCATTATGACATTCCAACTCAGACAATAGTCCCATTTCTATAATTACCAGGCCTTTCCTTGACCTGGTACTTAGCTAGCTGTACAGTCATACACAACTCACACACCACAGAATACAAATAACTTGGGATAGGTGAACAGTCACGCAATATGCTTTAACGACTCCACTCTACAATATCCTCAAAACAGTAAAAAACCTGGTATATTTTTTATTGCTGCTGTAGAACAGAGAACACTTTATATACAGGTAATTTGCAGACCCCTTTTTATCAATTCAACTTTGTCCCAGTGGCCACATATCAATAAATCTGAAAACTGCAACACTTGTAAATGACAGTAAAATACATAAAAAGCTGCCCATTTGCCTTTCAATGGAACCCCTTTCAAATGCTATCATGCATGATAACCTTGCAGCAGTAAAGTCTACTTAGCAGGACATAATTTATAAGATGGCTGCCTGTCTTCTTTTTATCATGACAGCATCTTCAAATGGGATGAGATTTGAATAATCTATTCTGAAAATGTTGGCGTTCTTTCAATACTACAAATGTATGTGAGAGTTCAGGAACAGTGCCCCCCAAGTTAAGAGATCCCTTTCGTTCTAATTCCCATGTGATAGGGATGAATTGAAAAGCCTTCATATGTATTATATTTCTATACACATGCATGTACATGTAACTTGTGTGGCTGAATACTTTCAATACCTGATTACAGATTATAATTTGTGAACCCAACATTTAGCAAATTGTTCAAATATCTTATCAATTCTGATATCGTGTGACGTATGTATGCATAAGTAACTGACATACCGTGCTATTTTTAGCTACAAAATGAACTTGATCAGCTTTCTGTGTTTGTGGCTAGCATCATATTTCTTTTTCAATGATTCCTACATCCAGCCAATATAGACTTCAAAAAGAAAAGTATTAAAATATTACTGGTACATTCCTTTCTTATCTTTTTTTTCATTTCAGCATATAATAAATGTCATTTTGTGCATTATATATGATTTAGATAAATCACTATCTAATTGGTTTATCATTCCTATCAAGATATAACTATCTTATCAGCATATCAGTATACATACCACAGTTGTATATTGCATACTTTTCATCAATAAATTAATTCACTTTTGTTTCACCATGATGTTGAATTCACAACAATGTTTTACAAAATGCTTAGTTACTCACTTTATGCTACTATTCATATAAATATACATTGTAAAGCTAATAGTGCTACCACATATTTTATTTTGTCAGACATTTACAACAAACTTTTAGTACATTTATTGATTTAGAAAGCAAAGATTGATTTACTACTAGCCTATAAATGTTAAACAAAATTTGCAAGGTCAGTTTTTCTAGAATTAAGGTTTTGATTTGTAAATCAATTACATAATAATCTAAAAATAACATTGTACAAGTGAGCTTACAAGTGCAAGGTATGAAGACAATGCTCTAAGTTATTTCTAACAACACCAAAATGTTTTCACTGGTAAATATGAATGACTGGCAAAAAATCACTTTCTAGGAAAGTGATGACATTACACTTTTAATCCTCTTTCTCCCTATGGGGTATTTGTTTGTACACAACAAAGTATAAGTTGGGAGAAAGACGATTTTAACTCACAACATAAAGTGAATCTATACTATACATGTACATGGTCAGTATACTATTCACATAGCTAACTGGGATAAATTTGCATTAATTGAAATAACATATTGATGACTCCATTAACTTTATTGTTCTAAAGAGATCATACAACACAATAATTATATTTTAATTATCTTATGTGAATATGAGTACTAAATATCACAAGGTGAAACTGCCATTCTATAAAGCCCTTAGGAACACCCTATATGCAATATGTTACCCAGAGAGTTGTCTTGGTGGGACTTAAGAAGTAACCCAGAGAGTTGTCTTGGTGGGACTATGTCAAGAAGCCCTGAGTGGTGTCCAATGCTTCTTTAGATATTAACACCAAGACCAAGATATTAACACCAAGTTTGTTTGCCTTTGTTTCATTTTTCAACTTTATTGAAAACAGAGTAACATCAAGAGAAGTATCTGGGCTAGCAGTCAGTATGTTTGTTTGTATTTGTTTCATTTTTCAACAGTATTGAAAACAGATGACTGAAAACAAGTCATCTCTGAGCAGTACTCTCTAGCTTCAAGACAAACATTTGACTAACTGCACTTCAATACAAACATTGGGGACACATGTTGATTTTGTGGTCAGATCACATTACCATGACATCTGGAGGAATTTGATCACACTTTACATTTTGTAAATGTTATGAAAACACAAACTTTACAAACACAGAAGTAAAAATAAATTCAAACTCACAAAATGAAAACCTGTCACATGACATTCTAACCTCACCTCACTTTAGGTCAACTAAAGGAATGTATTGTAACAATAGAAAACTGGTAAGGTACATTACATTATACTGTGACAAACAAAACTATCCATTACATGTCCTATAGAAAGTAAACTAAAACACATATATATGCACGCACACATACACACACACACACACACACATACACACACATACATACACACACACACACACTCACTTTTGCTTGCTTATACACATACATTTGTACATACAAATGTACAAGTACAGAACACAGACACAAACATGGCTCACACATACACATTTGCACACATTCATAAAGGCATGACACATGTTCATGTACATGCATGCCTTTATGAATGTGTCTCCTTACATTCTCCCATACATGTACATGTACCACATGGCTGTGATTTGGCCCCATGAAATGATAAATGTACCTAGCACAGAAACTTGACAATCTGGCATACATACATGTACTAGCTTGACAGCAAATGACATTACCAAACCAGATACATGTAGACAAGTCTCTGAGCTACAGGGGTAGGAGTTGCCCATTATGCAATGTATGTACATAATTCAGTTCACATTTTTCAAAGTTGAAGTAGAATCAGGAGTGTTATCTACTGATTATCTTTTAGGTTAACTGTACATGGGTTAAAAGCTCACTTGGTCATTTGTCAAGACTGTCACACACTTAAGTTAAAGTCACATACTGTTATCACTCAACATGGACAGCATGGCATATCATGTCACACTGACCTGTACTTTGTAACATATGCACAATATAAATTACATCTCTACAAAACTGAAATGATAATTCCATGTGGCTTAATTCCAGAGTTACATTTCAGTAAAAACAGCTGTTTTAATACTTTGTGTCGGGACATTGAGATTTTTCTTATCTGATGGTGAATACAGAAACTCATTTGTAATCAGAATAGTTCATCACTCCAATTCTACTTTACCTAGACTGTATATTCTATGCAGACTAAAGTCTTTGATAACCAGTAGAGGCAATGAGACTACACAAGGTATACATATTAATACAATGTAGTCTACATTCAAGCCATGGTATAAAATCATCTCCAGATTGAATGCCATGGATAGCACTTCACTAGCATACTAATAGCAGGACAGTTTACATATGACCAGTTAGGTCAGGTACTGGTGCCATCCATCAGAACCCAACAAAAAGTTGTAAGTTTTGTTACAATCTATAATTGTATAATACTAACATAGTCCACCATGATTATGTACTGGTATATAATTGCATGGTACTATGTCCATTTCAACACACTTCATATATGTCAATGTACATGTATTGACAAGACAACACGGCTACAAATGTACCTCACTACATGTACACTGTACAGGTAGGCATACAACAACCTAAAATCTATGTTTAGCCATATTTACACCAATATCTTAGAATGGGCAATGGTTCAGGCAAAAAAGTTTTGCATACAACAGTACACACACATATCAATATGCCCAGATACATATAACGGTAGTAACACTAGGGTTCAAATACACACACACACACACACACACACACACACACACACACACACACACACACACACACACACACACACACGTGTGCATGCAGACAAATCATTCAATTACCTATTATGGACAGCAATTTTTATCCGTGTCAAAAAAGATAAAATCTACATGTCTTCCTCTGTCATTTTACCAGAATTCCTCATCAAAATCATTTCTAAGTTCTATAGTATTAGCTTTCCCTCCAATGTTACTGAGTTCAAAGACCTTTTAGCCCAAAATTACTGGGACTTGTCCAAACACATCCCTAAATGTAATACACTTTGACTTTCATTATCATTATCAACGAGAGGACTTGTCCTGAGCATACTTTCATTCTCTGTACCAAACATTGAAACTGTAGATTTATAATATATATTCAGTGTAACCTTGATGCTAAAACAGATAGCTGAGATACATTGTACTTATTCATTACCCTCATGATAGTAAAATGGGGCAATAAAAATTTGTCTTATCTCAACAAGAAGCTAATTTTGTGCACTGGAATATGTATCATTTGGCTAATCTTTTTCTTGTATCACAGATACAAGTCTTGCCATTACCAGATAGCAATATACTCAATGAGAAATGGTTGTCATTTTCAGTACCTGAAAGTAGAATATTACTGCCTATGGGCATCATAAAAATAACGAACATTGAATTTTTGGGTTGACCCCATACCTTCTGCTCCACTTGCTTCACATGCATTACTATAGGCAAAAGTGAGCATAAACCTTCTTGTTCTATTTTGGCTCTCTAGCACGCGGTAAAACATGACTGCAGGTACCAAAAAGTATGTCTAATTTACTTGCAAAATGAGCACAGGTACAGCACGTCGGATCCATGTCTTACTTCAGAATAACAATGAAAGAAATTCCTTTGGAACTTTACACTAGCTTACAATGGCTGCGTGGCTTTGGTTACCACATATTGAATAATGTATGTATTTAGTTCACTACGTTTGTAGCTCATTCAACTTTTAATGACAGCATTGTTGAGTCAGGCCATATTTGAGTATCCGTCATTGAAAAGCATACATGGCATTGAATGGACATACAAAAGTGAACTTACTGTCATGTGGCCGACCTCATTTCCATGTTTTATATCATGAACTATTTTTAAAGTGGTGTCAAGATTTGGCTGATACCAATAAGGACTGATACACTCCTGATATTGAAATGTTAGTTTTTACTGCACTCACTATAAATCAAAATATTTGGATAAAGTGTAGACACTGACTGCTATTGTATGCTTAGACAGCCACTTTCTTATGTTACTGGTCAATCAACTAATGGAAATCAATTCTGTACATTGTCAACTAGTGTTTCATTTTGTCAAACAGTAAATTGCCTGCCAAGCTTAAAATTCCTATCCTGCACAGACATGTACATGTCTGTCTAGAGGCTATCCATTGGGTTTGATTCTGAAGATCTTTTTGATCCGATACCATGTGACGTATGTAGGATTCCACACTGACATGTTACAGTATATAATGATGAACTATTTCACTCAAACAGGTAGTACATGAACTGTTGTCTGCAGACACATGCAAATTACATTTTATGAAATGGAATGTTAAGAAATTGCAAAAGAACGTGGTACGTTCTTGCAAACCAGAGTCTCATTTCTACCAAGGCTGTGACTACAAGGTACATGTAAAAGTACATGTACCTGTTGTTGCTAAGAAGACAGTCTGTGGATTTACCACAAATTGCAGTGAAACAAGTATCTCCTCATCCTAGTAGCACTTAAATGGCAAGGGATAAATGGATATTAAAACTCCATAAGTCTTGCAAGCCAGAGAATTACTTTCCTGCTGAAGCTACAACATTTCACCATAGTCGCAAAGGAGACTGTCATTTTACAGCATATTTTCGTGATTCAAGTATCACATACAATGTGTATCTAATGATGGCAATATCTAATTACATATTTCACATCCAATGTCCATCTAGTGATGGCAATATGTAATTGTATATAAGTCAAAATATGTCAATATTAACTAATTGTAGTGAATGTGATAAATCTATTTACACTTGTTCATTCTTTGCAACTTGACAAATATATTTACAATGAAGGTTACATAATGATCTAGGTCATTCATTACAGGTGATACCCAGTCTTAAAAATACTCAAGGACAAGTCTTCATTTATCATTCACCAGGTAGTCCCCAATAGTTGTAAATGAATTCAACTTGAGTTTAGTGAGCCATCAAATTATGCATGTAAAACTAGATAGCCAGACACAAAGCCTTCCACGGCAATGGGCACATGTAAAACTTTGTTAAATTCACATGTAAAACTACATCCATTATGACAAACTAAATATTCACAGTATTACTATGGGGGGGGGGGGGGGGTATTTGTTTGTACACTAAATACTACAACTTACAAGTTGGAAAAAAACATGAAGATATTCTACTAGTACTACAATGAGCAATCTAAAACTTTGACAAATTAACATGTGATATTCAAATCATAATTCCACACCCAATATATACATGTCCTCCATTATTTTGACTTCCTGTTTCTTCAAAAAAAGTATACTTCCTCATTATATATACTTTGGCAAATCCATATCATCTTTTAAATTTTCCTTTTACAATTCATTTGATTTCATTTTCTTTAGACCATAGATAAAGAAAATATTACATCAAAATTCATTTGTATATCAAATATATTTCATCAACTACCAAAATTACTTATTAAGATGCTCACTGTGTTATCTATTTATTTCAAGTTTAATAGCTAAGAAGCACTATTGATTTATAGATTTTTCTCAATCTTCTATCAATTCAACTCTTTCATAACTTTTTTAGACTGAATTAATTGTAGTACTATGGCACCCTCTTACACTTTGTTCAGAGTATCGACTTGTCCTATTCAGTGTTTGAAAGTAGTCATATACAATAAAGAGATACTGTACCAAAGTATGATATGCCTACTAGTACTACTACTTCATCCATGTATACATATACATCCCTGTAGCTAATCTACCATCTAGGTCACTATGTCTGATAATAGAAATTTGTAATCATTTTCATTATCTATTGTGTCTGGAGAAAGAGGGTCGTTACCATGGTAACACGATAAATTATGTGCAATACATTAAATACCACATATCACTTCTCCTAAGAATTCTCCTTGAGTACAGGCAAAAGGTGAACATTGGAGGAATGAAGCCCTAAAGCCGTGGTCATCTAAATTGATCCAATGTTACGTAACCGGTAATTCTTCTCCATTGACGTCACAATGCACACCAACGCGGTAGAGCTATCGGTCTGTACTATAGTTGTGGTACATTTGCCGAGAGAAAGTAATTCTATGTTTTCTGCAATTTATATCGGGCGATGACCTGGAGAACTCACGCGGTCGAAGGGCTCTGTGTAGATATACATCGACATATTTTGCCTATTTTATGAGATTAACTCTCTGTACTTACCTAGTTTTTAAAAAAATATTTGTACAATATACAAGCACTACATACTTCATGTAACACCACAAAGCTCAAAATGTGAAAATAGTCGAGAACACATTATAACATATCTTTATCAAAACGACAGAGGCCCAGTGTAGTGCAGTTGATATTTGACCAGCTAGATGAATTATCATATTCTTGACATTTATACATTGTTATGCATAATACTGAGTAAACATGCGTTTCTTTTACAAATGGCGGATATTTATAGCATTTCGGGAGCCTAAATCAAACATTAGTAAATTCAGTAATAAGAGACATTGCTGTGTTTCAAGTGTTTTGAAGACAGGCAAACGTCGACTGTTCGCACGCGGTGGGTACGCCATATTTTAACTCCAATAGCATACTGTCCACTTTTACCCACGCGACGGCCCCAATATTCCAATAGCAGTGAATAACACACACAACATAGTCACACTTAGTCATTGATATAAAACATGGAAATGTAATAAATAAAGGATCGTTACAAAATATCACCGTTTTGTGACGATCGGACATTTGCAGAGTGAAAGCCGGTCACCAAAATGTCATCGGGGGCGGAATCTGCATATGCTCCCCGACAGGTCGACCGGCAAACACACAAAATGCTAACAATGACACAAAAAATCCATTCTAAAATTCACCCAACATCATCCAAGACAATTATACATCATGCTATAGCAATAAAATCGAAATATGTAACGAAATGTTATAGAAAAATAAGGAATTTTACCGGATCTTGCTTGACCTCCAGTTTGGCCGCCATGATGAATACTGACGAGGGAGAATGTGACGCTCCTGTTCACGTGTCTGAGAATGTCAATCAATATGCAAATTATATGCCCATTCACTGACTAACATTTGCCCCGATTTCCCGGGAAATTTCCACGCTGAAGTTTGCCCTAGAAATTTCGCAATACCAACACAACTTTAACCCAGAGACAACAAATCAACCAAATTCTGTGTTGTTCGGCAACAACAATATATAGTGGAAAAGTATAAATGTCAGTTCGTGCAAAAAAATGTTGAAATGGTTACGATGTTCTTTTGTTTGTATAGTACAAGTTGCCGGTGATTATGGGACATGTGGGAGGGGCTATTATACATAGAGGAGGCAATGTTGTATAAAGGTCAAAGTGGTCTCACACCGTAGTACAGTTCGAGTGGGACTGAACTGATATCAAATCGCTAAAATTGACATCATTTCGTTTTAAAGATATGATTTGTCTATGGTCCAACTGTACCACCTGCCTTTGCACAATATCATGTTTTCGTACCGTCACCACAAGTTTTTTGAGCGTTTTACAATTTACACACTGTATAATTTTCTTGTAATGGGATGGATATGTGTATGAAAACAACTACGTATTTATTCGTCTCACTATTTATTTATTTATTTGTTAGCTTGTTATTGTTTTGCTTGTTTCTTTTATAAGTCGTTGTAGACATCGGCATAAAAACATAACTAAGTGAGATATTACATACGCATTATGCGGCATATAAATAAAACAATTTGTAATTTAAACAAATATTTTTTTGAACAGAGCTAAATATTAATTAATTCCGAGAGCAATTTCCTTATTGAACCGTGTCTGGAAAGATTGGTAACTTATTGTTCCATTGTATTTTTGTTTTTAATTTATTTATTTATTTATTTATTTATTTATTTATTTATTTATTTATTTATTTATTTATTTATTTATTTATCGAATGACCAACTTGAGCTAGTTCCATTTATAGGTTCCTTTGGTTCAGTGTTAATGTATTGATGTATCTATATTTGTGATTTTCTCTTGATCATGATTTTGAACTACATTTATTGTAAGCATTTTAATGTTTACTGTGACCTTGTTTTAAATAATTTTCATGTATGTTTTTATTCTCTATTGTCGCACAAATGTTGGGACAATGAATATATACTGCACTGCACTGCACTGTACTGTACTGTACTGTACTGTACTGTACTGCACTGTACTGTACTGCACTGCACTGTATTGCACTGTACTGCACTGTACTGTACTGCACTGTACTGTATTGCACTGTACTGTACTGCACTGTACTGTACTGTACAGTACTGTATTGCACTGTACTGTACTGTACTGTACTGTACTGTACTGCACTGCACTGTACTGTACTACACTGCACTGCATTGCACTATACTGCACTGTACTGTACTGTACTGTACTGTACTGTACTGTACTGTACTATACTGTACTGTACTGTACTGTACTGTACTGTACTGTACTGTACTGTACTGTACTGTACTGTACTGTACTGTACTGTACTGTACATGTAATTGACTGAATCGGATGTAGTTTCAAAGATGCAGTTGCAATATAAACATTTTACATTTTACCAAAGTAGTTCATCGGCTGCCACATATTTTAACTTTGCAATACTATGGCCATATTATTCAAATTCAAACTATGCATTGTGCACCCTTCCACCCACAGTACAGTGATCATTCCCAGTCACGGTTGTATGATTCACTATACACAAAAGAAAACGTTTACAACCGTGTTTGTACCAAATGATATATTGCAGATGACGATGTGTGTGCATGTCATCCGAAACTGACCAATCTTTGAAATGGTCAAGCTAATGCAAATTAGGGATACGTTACGATCTAAAAGGGGCGAAATTGGGGGGGGGGGGGGGCAAATAAGTATAAGGTGATAGGGGCTTTCGGAATCTCAGCACCACTTCCACACTCCTGTCCTTCACCCTTCACCTTCTCATATCTTTGTACTGACCTTGTCGTTCTGCCTCAGTCACGTCAATATTCGAACACAGGCCAGTCGAGATACTTACCTCTCAGCCATTACTCCATACAGTAGCTGTTGCGGAAATGTCGTATTCAAAACGTTTTTTTTTTTTAAAGTTTCCCAAAGGAAACAAATGTGTGATCAAATTCCTTTTTTTTTTTTGATTTGCCTAATTTTAATTTAATATCAACTTTGTTTGACTCAAAAGTTTAACCAACGTCAAGTATTAACCAAGCAGAGTTTCTCTTATCATGCTAGATTCGCTTTAATGTTATGTTACCCCTGACAACCGACATCGGCTTACAGGTGGTTTACGGAATATAAGTTAATATACCTCGACGATAACAGTTGTCAGGCACTTACTAGACACCCAGTGTATAAGGGAATCTTCAGTAATTACAAGGGAGAGGGCCGGGGAATGGGGGTAGCATTTTATAGATTGTTTCCCATGAGAGGGTTACATTTCAATTTGACTCGATTTTACTGTATATCTACATTATTTAGTGATTTGGCATCCCATCGCTGTCATGTTGGATCATGCTTTACAGAAAGGATAGGAAGGGAGGGCTACTTTTTAGAAAATGGAATGAGGGGAAGGTCACATTTTATGCAAAAAATAGTTGAATAGACTGGGCGTGATTTTCATGACTTGGGCAGCAAACTTGCCCATTACAAAATTCAAGATTTGGTGTAACAAGTACACTGAAGTTGATCGTTGCACAGCGCCCCCACACAGTGATGGCAGTATTCGAAAGGTACGTTAATCGATATGCATGGATATGGATAGTACAGGGTAACATTTTCCGTACCTGTATTAAATGTGAATTACAAACTCAAAACATTTGAAGATTTATGAGACTAAGAGGGAAAAAAAAGAGAGAAAATCCCTCAAGGGACTGGTACGTGCCGGTCTACTGATTATATCATGATTGGCTTTGAAAATGAGTTAAATACTATTAATGGCATCATAGGGAGAAACAAACAAAAATAAACAGACATGCAAAAAATGACAAATTCTGACAATTGTACCTTCTACCTTGTTTAGAGTCAAGTCAGTAATATAGACTCGTGCACCGTCATGTAAGCAGGACTAGGAGAAACAAACAAAAATAAACAGACATGCAAAAAATGATAAATACTGACAAGCATCAACAACAGAGTCATTACTAATCAGTATCAACAACAACTTGAAGAATTAATATGTTTTCCTATATGCGAAAGCGTTGCAATTGTATACGTGGGGTATTCTATACAATTGTAGCTATTTCGCATATAGGAAAACATGTAATACTTAATTCTTCAATGATAATAATTTGTAATTACTTTGTGTTGATGCTTGTCAGTATTTTTTGCCTGCCTGTCTGTCTGTCTGTCTGTCTGTCTGTCTGTCTGTCTGTCTGTCTGTCTGTCTGTCTGTCTGTCTGTCTGTCTGTCTGTCTGTCTGTCTGTCTGTCTGTCTGTCTGTCTGTCTGTCTGTCTGTCTGTCTGTCTGTCTGTCTGTCTGTCTGTCTGTCTGTCTGTCTAGCATTCTAAACTGGTACACGTGTACGGTACTACATTTTGACAACTTCATATACTGGTATTAGTAATTAAGTTTTTAAAACGTAATATTGGACCAGTTTAGAATTATAGACTAGTCTGTTTTTGTTAGTTTGTTAGCTTGTTTGCTTTCGTAAACTTAACTCGCTATAATTATATAAGCCTGAGCGCCATGTGATGGCATTGAATCATCGGGGATACGTGTTGAAGCGAATTTGAGGAAAACCCCACTTTCTTTGTTGGTCACAATATTGCATATAGGCCTAGCTATATAGTAAACATTATATGAAATCGAAATACTTTCAGAGACATAACCTTACGATATATTCTATTGCTTTGAAAGGACTATGATGAGGGAGGTGGGACAAATACACATTTCGTTCATGGCAAACACAATAGTTTTTCTTTTCTTTTCTTCTGCTATATAATAATCAATGATTTTATCTTGTCAATGTGTATGTTCTGGGAGGGTGGGTACTTACTTATAAGTTAGTCTGTAAGATGTAGACATTCGTGCCACGCTAACAGCCAGCACTCATCAAGAAACCTGATTGGGCTGAACAGTATGACGTATCTAAATAAGTTTGTAAAAACAAAGAAAACAAATAATTTCCCATCATGCCTTGTAATCGAAAAGGTCACTCGAACTCCTCGGGTCGCATTCATAAAAGTAATTTCATTCGGTTGTTTATGTCGGCAGTTATATTTCGCAAAATTAGTATATCTCAAAAAGATTGTGTTAGATAATCTATCTAGCAATTCGACACCTAGATGTAAATAAAAGTGTGTACCGACAAAGTTTAGAAGAGCGATCAATACAGGAAGTGCAACGTCGACCACTGAAGAAGCACCGGAAGCTGTGGTGTGATTTCGTCTGCTCCTAGCTCCTGACCGCCAGTCTTCCAGTTAAAAACAGCGATACTAGGTGTTGTTAAGTTGACTACATTGTTTGTGTGCTCCCTTTGCAGCATATGTCGAGTTCATGTACGAATCCAAACCCACGACGTCGATTGAAACAAAATATTGCACCGAAACATCGTCTCGAAGATGATTCGTTGAAACAGCTGTCAAAAACGTCGGTTACGGAAAGAATGGATTTTGACAAGATCTTAAAGACTGTAGGGGAGTTTGGTAAACAACAAAAAGTACAGTTTTTTGTTGTATCTAATATATGTTCAACATGGACAGCAGTTCATATGCTATGTCTTGCAATGACGGGAATTACACCGGACTTTTATTGTGGTGATCGTGGACGAACACATGAAAGAGATCTCCCTCACATATGTGCCAAACCATGTCACAAATACGTCTACAGTCCAGAGGTTACATCTATTGCCTCAGAGGTGAATATTGGTCACTCAGTATTTTTTCCGAGTCGTCTTTTACAAATATTTATCCAGTTCAGTGAAATTCAGTAGTTATATAATGATTTTTTTTTAAAAGTCAGAAATACCAATACAACACAATACAATAATACAATAATATAATGTCTACATCCTAAGTAACCAAATGTCACAATAGGAATACAATACAATAAAGTCCCTGCGTACACTACTAAAATGTTGGGACAATGTAAGAAATATGTAGTCATTTATTTATTTATTTATTTATTTATTTATTTATTTATTTATTTATTTATTTATTTATTTGCTTGCTTGCTTGCTTGCTTGTTTGTTTGTTTGTTATTTATTTATTTATTTTTATTTATTTATTTATTTATTTATTTATTTATTATTTATTTTTTTATTTATTACTCTTCACCACATATCATAATGTGTAGTAGACATTGAAATGCTGCATTTGTTTCTAATTTTCCATTCCTAAGTAACTATATTTTACTCTCCTATGATTCTTGGAATTATGAACAATATATTTTATATCGTTCTTATTTCATATTCTTTATAGTGGAATCTAGTTTGTGATGAAAGTTACAAACTTAATGTAGCTCAGTCTATTTACATGGTTGGAGTCTTGATTGGTAGCTATATTTTTAGTAGTATGTCAGACAACCATGGACGAAGGAAAACATTTTATATTGGTACAGTGCTGATCACAGTGTTTTCCTTGGCCAGTGCAGCCTCCACGTCATTCACAATGTTTTTAATTCTAAGGTAGGTATACTATTAGATGTACAGTAGAATAGAATGTAAGCAATGGCACAAACTACTGGCCTATGTATGGCATGTTCAAAACATCTTTCAGTATATATCTCATTGTTTCTGACGTGCTGTGGCTTGTAAGAATGCATTTTAATGTATTGATATTACCTTTTTAAAATCTATTTTTGAAGTGACTGCAGTAACAATTATCTTTTGTCTGAATCTGTTGGATATCAGCAGTATAATGATTCACAAGAATAGGAAAATACACAAATCCAGTGAAATTTGAGAACATTATCCATCCCACAATGGTAACCATGGTTACAACCCTCCACCTATTTGCAATAGTCAGGTGACATCACCTAGGAGATAAATAATTTAATAAATTGCAAAAAGCTGAAAGGTGTATACATTTTTTTTTACACATTTTACACATTTTTTTTACTTTTTGTAATTCATTGAATCACAAACAAACAAACAAACATGTTATTTCACATGTTTTTTATGTCAAAAAAATTGTAAAGTTGTTTTATCAATTAAAATTCCAGAATACCCAATTCTCATCCACATGGCGACTTTAAAATATTTGATATTGCAGTCTCAAAAAATAGCCTGTTGATTACTGTTACTTTCAATTGTAAGAGAACAAGATGTGTTGTTGAAAGACAAAACTGACTAAAGATAGTCATACAATATGTAATTTTACATAAATGTCTACAGGTGTGTTACTATTATTGTATTGTATTGTAACACTGTAATCTCACCCTAGTATATGTCACCTTGCAATGACATAGTTTTATACACAAGTGTCTACAGGTGTGTTACTATTATTATAGTGTATTGTAACACACTGTAATCTCACCCCAGTATATGTCACCTTGCAATGACATAGTTTTATACACAAGTGTCTACAGGTGTGTTACTATTATTGTATTGTATTGTAACACTGTAATCTCACCCTAGTATATGTCACCTTGCAATGACATAGTTTTATACACAAGTGTCTACAGGTGTGTTACTATATTGTAGTGTATTGTAACACACTGTAATCTCATCCCAGTATATGTCACCTTGCAATGACATAGTTTTATACACAAGTGTCTACAGGTGTGTTACTATTATTATAGTGTATTGTAACACACTGTAATCTCATCCCAGTATATGTCACCTTGCAATGACATAGTTTTATACACAAATGTCTACAGGTGTGTTACTATTATTGTATTGTATTGTAACACACTGTAATCTCACCCCAGTATATGTCACCTTGCAATGACATAGTTTTATACACAAGTGTCTACAGGTGTGTTACTATTATTGTATTGTATTGTAACACACTGTAATCTCACCCCAGTATATGTCACCTTGCAATGACATAGTTTTATACACAAGTGTCTACAGGTGTGTTACTATTATTGTAGTGTATTGTAACACACTGTAATCTCACCCCAGTATATGTCACCTTGCAATGATATAGTTTTATACACAAGTGTCTACAGGTGTGTTACTATTATTGTATTGTATTGTAACACACTGTAATCTCACCCTAGTATATGTCACCTTGCAATGACATAGTTTTATACACAAGTGTCTACAGGTGTGTTACTATTATTGTAGTGTATTGTAACACACTGTAATCTCACCCCAGTATATGTCACCTTGCAATGACATAGTTTTATACACAAATGTCTACAGGTGTGTTACTATTATTATAGTGTATTGTAACACACTGTAATCTCACCCCAGTATATGTCACCTTGCAATGACATAGTTTTATACACAAATGTCTACAGGTGTGTTACTATTATTATAGTGTATTGTAACACACTGTAATCTCACCCCAGTATATGTCACCTTGCAATGACATAGTCATTTAAATGAAGTAGCATATGGTTGCTGTTTACATTGTATTTTCAGATTGTCATACAGTATGATGGTGTTTTTTGCTAAGGTCTGGATACCCTGGTAACATAGAAGGGAAATTTGGTAGACTTTGCTGCCCATACCATGTGACATATCCCATTAATTGTGGTGGGGAACCTCAATAAAATATCTGGAGGATGCAGGCAGATTTTACCAGCTTACTGCCCATAAAATGGTCATATGGATGAGGATTGGGTATTTATTTAGGATTTTTTATTAATAAAACAATTTTACCATGACGTCCTATTTGAAAAATTGATGTGAAACAACATAGACCAATCTCTTTTTGTAACTCAATACATTGTAAAAAGCTATAAAAAAAAATAATAAAAAAATGTGTAAAATCTAATTTATAAACATTTTATACATTTATTAATTTTTTTTGCAATTTATTGAGTTGCAAACAAGGACTTAGCATATGTTGTTTCACATTGATTTTCAAGTAGTAAGCCATGATAAAATTGTTTCATAAATTAAAATTCCAAAATAAAAACCCAATCCTCATCCATATGGCCACTTTAACAAAAACATTGTATGTAGAGACAACAAAACTTTAGTGATAGACCCTTGACTATAAACATCTACTTATAAATATATTATATATGAAGCCAGGAGTTATTAGTCTAATACTACATGTATATATGTTATCATCATCACCAATTTGTAGTTACATGGATTTCTCTCACACAGAATTCCATTTTTTACTACCAACAGTGATAGTTTATGCTATCGGAGCATTGATATAAATCCAATGACATTATCGTGTTCTCATGTGACTTACTTTCAAACTGGAGGTTGAGTTTGTAGTAAACTGAATGAAGCAATAAACCAATTACAACTGCCTGTCAGTATGTGATAGATTACTACTGACATGCACTCTTCATCACTTCCCCAGCATGAGATTTAGCTAAAGTTTTGATAGAATTTCTCAGTTTGACTATACGTTAGAAAGAGAACATAGAGAACGACTACATGTGTAGTAACTAGACTAGGGTTTTATTATAATTTTCTTGATATTTGGTGAGGAAAGTATAGAGTGCTAATAAATGCGAAATAATACATACTATAGGACAAGGCAGCATGACTTTCTTGCTAAACTTGTTTTATATGCAATCAGTACAATAATGGTAAGATGTGTAACTTTGAAGCAAAGTGGATGTAATGTCTTTAATCTGTTGTTATTTCTTAGATGTTTTACTGGTATGTGCAATGGAGGAGTAGGGCTTGTAGGATTCATACTGGCCACTGAAACCATAGGACCATCACGTAGAGCATTTGCAGGGACACTGGTACAGGTAGAGTTTGCTGTTGGTATAGTGGTATGTATAGCTATGTATATGAATCACTCTGTGTGTGTGTAGACATATGCTTTCATGTACTGCATGATGCAGGCTTTATTATTTAGACAACCATGCAGGCTTTATGATATGGACAACCATGATGCAGGCACCATAGTGTGAGAGATAATCAATTTGAGTTTACTGCTCCACATATCATTATCGATCAGATAATTTTAGTCATAAACAGTTGCTTGTATGTCAGATTAATAATATTCTTTTTAGTGTTATTAATATCACTTTGGTATCACTGACTTCTTTATTTCAGATCTTCGGTTCAGTAGCATATCTTGTACGAGATTGGAGATATTTGATTGGAATAACATGTGCACCAGGGATATTGTTTTCAATGGGATATTGGTAAGTACATACATACATACATGTATATACATACATACACAACACACACACACACACACACACACACACACGCACACTCACTCACTCACACACACTCACACATACACACACACACTGCACACACACACACATGCACACTCACTCACTCACTCACACACACTCGCTCACACATACACACACTGCACACACACACACACACACACATACACACACACTGCACACACACACACACACACACACACACACAATAAACACACACACACACACACACACACACACACACACACACAGACACACACACAATAAACACAGAGCCCAGAACTCGATCACAATCAATATTAAGGTATTGTGCAGTACTTTCATTTATAGCCATATGTAGTCTCACAAACACACCATCTCAAGGTATAGTCCTCTTCACCTTTGAACTTTAACCTGCAGGGTGACCCCAGAATCCCCTAGATGGCTGATCACACAAGGTAGAATACAGGAAGCTGAAGACATCCTTCATTACATTGCAAATAAAAATGGTGTACGGGTCACAAAAGGAAAATTACAACTTGATGCCCTGGAAAAATCTGCAAAACCTAATGGTGCAGGAAAAAAATATGGATTCCTGGATTTATTCAGGAATCGAGAATTACGGAAAAGGATGTTAATTCTCATTTACACGTGGTAAGTTTTAATTGTGTTTTGATAAGTTTATAGATGTCTGCTATGTGATTTCTGTGTCATGTGTAAATCATGATATAAATACACCTGTCAATACTGTACTTGTGACGGCCAAGAAAATGTAGCGCACACAAACCAAGTTGGTGACATTCGAACTAAAAGTACAAGATTTATTTCAAATTGCCATAATTTTTCCAAATTTTCATAGATTTTGCATGAAATATATTATTACCCAGTATTATTCTTCTCAGTCAACTTGAAAATACTTGTGACCTTAGGGGTTTTTGTCACTACTTGTCTAGCAACTCATAGTAACAAGACCCCTTAGGTCTCTCAGATTTTGATGTAGGTAAGTATAGGTGTTGCTATCTCTGTACGTAAATCACTCAATCTCTAAAATTATACACAATTTGTATGAACTAACACAAACAGACATTGTTTAGCATTATTTTGGCCAAGGTGAAATAACCTAAATTTGTATTATAAATTTCACAGGTTTACATGCAGTATGGTATATTATGGATTAACAATGAATTCAAGCAATCTTGGTGGAAATAGATATTTAAATTTTATGCTGTCAGGTGTTGTTGAATTCCCAGCGTATTTCATGTGTATTGTGTGTCTTGACAGGTGAGTATAACATAATACATGTAGAAATGATTATCATGGTTCAGTAATGAATATCCATCAGGGATGATTTACACTGAAAGGGGAATAAGCACTTAGGAATCATGAATATTCATTGTTCAATCAAGAATAAGCATTTCTGCTGACTCCCATGATGCAATGTGGCTAATGGCAAAGATACCATATAAAGGCACAAACTCAACATGATATTTCTTAAGAAATCACAAGTAACTGTAGGTGATGTAAACTCTCCAGAACTTATAGTTTCTGAAAATATCATTGTTTCCTGGCATGGCCTTTGTGTATGTGACAGCTACTCTTTGGTCATGGCAGCTGATTGTATGGCAATACATGAAGCCATGCACAAAATGTGTGAAAAGAATTCCTAGTGTCCTTGAAAGATCATTACTGTAGTGGTTAAAGAATTAATTGTAGTCACAAGGAGAACATGGCAAACAAGTCTGCTGTCTCCCCCCCCCCCCCCCCCCCCCAATTACGCTACCATACTCGACTATTTCAGCCCTTATTTTTGGCTTCAAAGCAGGCTGCAAACAGCACTCCTAGGGACAAACAATGAAATATCTCATTTTTCTGATCATTGGAATGTGGCATATTTTAGTACACCACCAACAGTGCTAACAAGACATCAGAGATAATTTATTTTCCAAAAATTGTTTGACTCTTTTAGTAGAAATGTACTTTTCTATTTGCTTTGTTGCAGAGCTGGAAGGAAAAAGACAACATTTTGGAGTATGATTGTTGGTGGTATAGCCTGTCTAGCATTACTATTAGTACCACCTGAAATGAGTAAGTCACCCCTGTCTAGCATTACTTATAATAGAACCACCTGAAATGAGTAAGTCACCCCTGTCTAGCAGTACTGTTAGTACCATCTGAAATGAGTAAGTCACTTCTAGGATTACTCACTCTACACTGCAAGGGGATAATCAGTGTAGGAAATGTACATGTTTTATAAGCAGTGGGTTTACAGAAAGGGATTTTATCATTTTGTTTTCATTAACCGTTTTGTGTACATCACAACACCACACAAAGGAAGGGTTGGCTTCTTTCCAGGTCCGTGTACATCGACCTGAAAAAAGACAACATTTACTACAAGTTACAAAACTCATAGATGCCTTTGAAAGTTTGTAGTTTTAGTTCAAAGATATGTTTGTACAGTGTTTTTATATTCAGATTCTATATATTAAACCTTTAGGACACTGATATATTAGTAATTAGATAATCCACTATCAGTGAGGTCAGGGGTCCTAAAGTTTTGTCTTTTCTCCTCAGCTCATGTAGAAACCATAAAAACTTCCATGGCAATGCTTGGAAAGATGGGTATTGCAGCAGCTTTTAATGTTATGTATATATATAGTGCTGAACTTCTACCCACTGTAGTCAGGTAAGATAGCTCATTATAAATGGAATTATTGTTGTGACTGTCATTATAGTGGTATAGACTTGAAATGTTTCAACCTTTGATGGGCACTGCATAGAATGGTATATACTATAGAATAGGGTTCTATCTGTGCATGTCCATATTCTGGGTGATTTCAACCTTTGATGGGCACTGCATAGAATGGTGTATACTACAGAATAGGGTTCTATCTGTGCATGTCCATATTCTGGGTGATTTCAAAACTTGATGGGCACTGCATAGAATGGTGTATACTACAGAATAGGGTTCCATCTGTGCATGTCCATATTCTGGGTGATTTCGTTCAACTAATGTATATTCATGACAGACTGACATATGCATGCCACTTTTGCGAGGTTATCAATTTGATTGAATGACAGTACATTTGTTGTAAATTTCACTTTGTGCCATCAATATCTTATGATTTAGGATTTGATTCATGTACCAACAAATATGATCTCTTTCTGATGGATGTTAGTATGTGGCAAGTCAATCGTCAAAATCAAAGCATTTCTTGCATATCACAAACACTTTATAAGAGTCAAGTGTTAGTGATTCTATTCAAACTTGAAACAAAGGTGACATATAACATTGTACACTCGTCAAATATGACCAAATGACAGCCACATATGCACTACAGATCCACTTACGTTTATCATTCCTCGGAACGTCAAATCATCACATAATTTCTTTGAATGACATAGTTGAAGTCAACGTAATCATGTATCCTTCACATATGTCAAATCCTGTAATTTATACATACAGAAATACTGGTATGGGTATATGTGCTATGGCAGCGCGTGTAGGAGGAATCATAGCACCTGCTGTTATACCATTGGTAAGTATTTCCCTGATATTCTTACGTACTTGGCCTATGTTCCATAGTACCAACAGTGTTGTTAGAGGAGAGGTGAAGATTCACATTTGCCATTTATTTGGCAATGGCAATGATGCTGAGCAGATTTACAACTACTGCAATTAATGATTGCAAAGTCAGCTTTATCATCGTTTATAGTTGTAAGTGTTTTTATAGTGGGTGAGTGGGAGGTTGTCCACTTGACTTCGACATATCAGTATTGTTTTTAGTTATATTTATCACACTTTAAGTTATATTTATCACACTTTACTTATAGTTTGAACAGAAAGGGTCCAGGTATAATCAAGAATAATCACTGAAAAACTGAAATTTCTCTAATCTAGAAAGCAAATGCTAGCACACTCTTATTGCCAGCACTGAAATCTGTTTTCTTTGCTTACTGTCATTCCAGGGTGAAATGTTAGCTTTCCTGATCTTTGGAGGAACTGGATTCACAGCTGGTATCTGTGACTATCTCCTTCCAGAAAGTCTAGGGAAACCTCTCCCTGAAACCATTGATGATTTATCTGTATCCCAGTTTGATTTTATTGACAAAGAATTCACAACTGCTATTGATTCAGAACGAGTACAGAAAGTAGAAAGAGACATTGATAAGCTGAGTAACCATAGCAATGATCTATTTCCAGATGATGATGATGATGATGAAAAAACAAGAATGTTGTGAAGTTTATTAAAAGTTTGATATATCGTCGCATCAATGCAGTAAGCTCGTATCTGCCTATATAGATACGACCTTACTGCACTGACATATTTTCATAAATTAGCATATCATTAACATATCATTAATTTATATAATAACTACGTGTAAGTTGTATGCATAAATTACACAACAAAGTTATTATAACATGACCTATGAATTTCAAATTATTATAGAACTACACAATTTTTATGATGTGCATTGTGTTAAATTTTGAATAGACTCATTATAAATATGGTAATCATTAAAACTGTACTAGCTGCAAATGGAATGCTTTTTGAAAGCCAAAGAAATCATCTTTTCAACTTACTATACTGTACATTTAGAATGTTAAATTATTGATATAGAATTTTCAGTGAATACATTGTTGGGTGTCTGATCCAAAAAGTAATATCTCAGTTATAATAATAATAATAATAATAATAATAATATGATTTATTTCCCAATATTTAAACATACAATATGCAAGGCAACAATAAAACTATATGATAACGGGAAAGAGGAGATTGGAAGTAGTTATTAAGTAACTAATCAAGTCCATCCCCTTATAGTTATAGCTAGTGCTGAAGGATTAAGACTGAAACAAATTTCATGCAAGTATGAAAAAAATTATCGGAAACATAGTTTGTATTAATAATACATTATAAATTTTATAACAAGTCTGGACAAGTATGAACAAAATTATCAGACTCATAGTTTGTATTAATACATTATAAATTTTATAACAAGTCAGGACAAGGGAATGCAAATTAAATGCAGACTGTATGTGACACTTTTACAGTATGACATTATTTTATTTTTCATAGTCTGTGTTCCCTTTTTGCAACTGACTCTGTTATAGTAAACATTCTGTTATGTCAAAGTTATCAATGTGCAAACTAATATGTATAATTTAGCTCATACTTATTGTAATAACCAGTTTACTTACTGTGCTTAATTGAAGTATGAACTATGAATTACTGCAACATATTGATACTTTACTGCACTTGCCCTGATGCTGCAGTGCTTCCAATTGAAGTATGAACTATGAAGTACTGCAACATATTGATACTTTACTGCACTTGCCCTGATGCTGCAGTGCTTCCAATCGAAGTATGAATGATGAATTACTGCAACATATTGATACTTTACTGCACTTGCCCTGATGCTGCAGTGCTTCCAATTGAAGTATGAACAATGAAGTACTGCAACATATTGATACTTTGCTGCACTTGCCCAGATACATTGACATAGATTTAGCTACAGTAGTTAGACTCAAAATATTGCCAACAGAGTGACAAAGTTGAATAACAGTTTGCTTTGATAATGCCAACAAATAGGTACTCAATATTCATTGTTGCAAATTAACCTTGTCTTTTGGTAGATATCGTCATGGCTAGATGTACTGAGTGATGTATTAGACAACAAACCTCTGTAACTCTAAGAGGCCCCAAATTTGAAATTTGTTACGATTGACGTTATCAGTAATGACGTGCACAATTGTGGCACATCTTTGATCTTACCTACTAAATTCTGCCGTATAAAAACAGACCCATTTTGGCAATATTTTACAGTAGTTTGTCATTCATACTTTAATTGGAAACACCATAACAGGTAATAACACACATTGTCAACATTTTGAGAAATAATATATATTTGTCCAATTTGCACATCATCTTACTTAGTAAAGCACCATTTAACCTTCTCATCTTTAACATTGTCTCGTTAAATCAATTTGTGTATTAGATATCAGGGAAATCTTGTTTCAACATACAATTTTCTTCATGCACAAGAGAGAAAAATTCAACCAAAGTTTAAATTTATTTGAACATAGTTCTACAACTCACTAGCATGAGTTATTTTAACACATTCCTTGTTAGATATCTTTAAAATACATGTTTTTATGAGTTTACATCCTAAAAGTTTACGTTCATTATTTTCATTATTATGCATTGCCAAGGTTAAGGTTGTTGCTACCTTCAATTTCTATGCATTGCCAAGGTTGTTGCTACCTTCAATTGTATGCATTGCCAAGGTTGTTGCTACCTTCAATTTCTATGCATTGCCAAGGTTGTTGCTACCTTCAATTGTATGCATTGCCAAGGTTGTTGCTACCTTCAATTTCTATGCATTGCCAGTGTTCTTCAATATCTACAGATGTCTGAAAGTATATTTTGCCTACTATTTTTCTTAGTTTAAAAGAATTCCAGGATCCAACCAATTAATTTTATAGAAGAGTCAATGTGAAATTGTTGAAACAAACAGGATCAATCATTTGTATATTTTGAAAAGTTAGATAATGCCAATGTTTCTCATGATATTAGATGATATTAGATGATATTATATATTAGATGACATTTATATAATGATGATATTTTAAAACTTTTCAAGATTTTGTGGAAGAAGGCTTCCTTGTTTTCCAAAGAGACCAGTAACCAGTTATACAGTAATTATGAGGAACAACAACAAATTAATTGGAAATATATATATATGTAAATATACATGCAAAGTAATTGATATACTGAACACCTGGATCTTTCAGGATTGATGTCAGGTTGGTCTTACATATATAAAATTATTCCAATTGTCTGCAAATCAAGTTTTAAAATCCGCTAAATATGACATGATTTATATTACACCAAATAATAGTATTATGTGACTCTGTGGATTATGAAATGGAGGTTTGATTTTGATTTGAATCATTTTAATGAAGAGTCAGTTATGTTTCAATCAAGTGTGTAATGTATCAATTATTAAGAAAGGTCAAAGGTCATTTGAGAATGTAACTAATATGCCAACATATCTATGAAATAAACAATTTATGATATTAATTTATATTGTGTCTGAATTACTAATGATTGTCTCAAATACTGGTTTATATATTTGTTGCGTACTAGTAATTTGTTACAAATTAAATGAATGAATTATTCATTTATCATGAATTTTTAATAAAGACAAAAAATGTCTTTGACTCGCCTACCTTTAACACACTCTATGATTGGTGGAAAAGTAATCATATTGAGATGAAGCAAATGTGATGATTTCCCATCTGTCTCGTGTGTTGCTGCCCTGTTTAACATGATACTACATTGCTCCAGTCCTGTTCACATACTGCTAACATGTGTAATATTAGTAGGTACTAGTAATATGTTGTGAACAAGTTAAGCGTGGTGGTGTGACCCATCTATTAACATGGTTCACCTGTGGTGACGTCAGCCTCCAACACAGTATAATCGAACTGACCCCTGGCTGTGACTGTCCTAATTTAGTGTGGTGGTCGCCCTCCCGCCCCTGGAAAAATAATCGTCAAAGTTAGAGTAAGTATCGAATTTGATATAAAGTTATACATAGTATACATAGTATTGCAGACGGAGTAATACTAGTAAGTCAGGACTTACAAGAAGGTTACAATTTACAAGTTAGTGTCCACTTCCGTCTAGTAAAAAGCTAAGAATCTCTAAAACCTTTATATACTAGTAGCCTGTTTACGGTGGGCGTTTAAGGTATATTCCGTTAAAGCTATCATACCTTATATAGATACCGTACATTCTCGCAAACCAGCGTTATTATTTCTGCCACTACATTTTGACATATTAGTAATAAGTCTGTGGGAGACAGGGCGTGGTTTGCGACGATGATACCGTTAGTATAAAGCGCCGTGCAAGAGGATACCAAAACCTGGAACCTATCCCAGCAGTACTGAGTTGTCGTGCCAGTGTATATATTAGGCCCAGTGGTCAAGGTCAACCATTATCGATTGTCTAACTACTCTTTGGACTTTGACTACAACAATACTCGTTTGGGTCACCTTCAGGTCATTTGGTGGTCTGAGGATCACCACAGGGACATCGCCAGAATACTGTTACGACTTTAATACTAGAACGACTAGATTATCCCACAGTCCCTCTAGTGTATCACGGACTGTGATAGAGGGACTGTGACCTTTATCCTAACTTAGTTTTGTTGACGAGTTTCTATGATTTCTTTGACATACATGTATCATAATTTATCAGTCGTTGTTTTACAAAATACATAAAGTCCAAGTAAACTTAGTACAGATTTAGCCGACTACGGGATGACTACATTACATTAAACACTCCCACCTATTTGTAATCCTGCAAGTAGCGCCATCGACTGACAGGGAGAGAGATCTAGATCGACAAGCGCCAGTAATTTTCAACTGACTTAGAGAAGGGTGCCGGGTAATATACCCGGGGTGCTTGGTGATGTATTGGATTAGCTCCAATGACCAAATCCAAAGTTAACCTCAATAAAAATAAAAAAAACATTTTCCAAAGTGACCCCCACCATGGATGTATTAGATCTCACTAATACATCCATGCCCCCACCCAACCCTTTGTATATTTTTGACATTATTCATAAGATTGTGTGAAGTATACACGGCATACTACAACACTATTTACATGTAATAAAATGGTTATTGTAAGAACACGAATACTTTTGGTACAGTTTTTCTTTTTCTTTTCTGTGTTCATATTACTCTGGAATCAGTGGAAATTTCAGAGTACTTACAACTCTTGTCTTTTCTCTTTATAGTGTCTAAAAACGTAGTAAGTGTTCAAGATGGAGATTCAACAATTACAGTTATCCCACAAGAAACAAGCCATCGAAGTATTATATGATGTCTTTTATAATGGGGCACCGATGTTCAGCTATCTGAAAGTACCACATAAATCCATGTATTTATTTTGTGAAACATCTGTTAAACGAGTGCTGGAAGATGAGATATCATGCGTTGCCATAGATACCAAACTAAACAAGGTAGTTGGCCTGTGTGCTTCTTTCCTGATTTCAAATGGCCGTGAAACTGAACAGTTTAATGACTCTGAGTTTCTAACTCCATGTCAACCGGTATTTCTTGTTGTTGGACAACTACAAGATAGATTCTACGCACTGGATGAAGTTAAAATGCTGAAATCAGAAGGGAAATTAATGATGGAAATCGGTATGCTAGCTGTCAGTCCGGAATATCGTTGTCAAGGTATTGCCAAGCAAATGATTCAATATAGTGTGGAACTTGGGAAAACGTTAGGTACCAAGATGACGTACGCTGTGGCGTCTGGTCCTGTGTCACATCATACGTTCTCTACGTCACCAGGCTTTGAAGAAGTTGGGTCTATGGTAAAGTTTGATGACGTAGAGATTGATGGCCACAAACCATTTATTAATCTACAGATGGATGCTGGATCCAAAGGATGTAAATTATTTATAAAAAGAAATTAACATTTAGAACTGATATTTTAAGGATTGATATTCTTAATGAACCTGGAAAAATAAAAAGGACAGTCTAGATATCGTCTGCTGTTTTCCCCTGATAACTACCGCTAATAAATGCTGTTTTCCCCCTGATAACTACCGCTAATAAATGCTGTTTTATTATATGCTCATTTATCAGTGTCACACCCACACCCACACCCACCCACATACATCACCCCCCCCACACACACACACACATATCACCCCCCCCACACACACACACACACACACACATTTCCTTTATTTTCTTGAAGTGTAACATTTTCAATTAACTTCTCTAATTTTAGCTAATGTTGAATTTTGTGATACATATATACCATGGATAGTGTAATTCATGCCTTTTTTATGTAACGCAGAACAGCTGAGTGAGAGAGAGAAAAACAAAGAGAGAGAGAGAGACTGACAGACAGACAGACAGACAGACAGACAGACAGACAGACAGACAGAGAGGCTGACACAGAGAGAGAGACTGGCAGACAGACAGAGACAGAGTGTCCTATGTAGGGATTTGAGTGCAAGAGATATTGTATTGTTTATACTATGTCGAAATCATGCTATTTCAATAGTTGTGAGCTGTTTGCCAAGAAATGTGAGTACAGAAACAATAGCTGATACTGTAATGATGTAACATGCAATGCTTTCTTTGATACTGTACGTGTACGTGAATGATGTGTACTTTTCATGCAATTTATGTATTTGTATTACTGGTATTTTTGTATTATTTATGTCTTTGATATCACTAAATATTAATATGGTTTGTGAATACATCTCAATAAATGGATGAAATATCTTATGTATTCTAATTTGTTAAGTTTTGAGTAGTTTTCCCCTATAGGTAGCATATAACATTAACAAGGAAAAGTGAATAAAACACGCTACATAGTGTTTTTGCAAGTATTTGTGAACAAATCGGATGAAAACCATCGATTTCAGCAAGTTTATGACTACTAATAGCTAAGTCTCTCGTATACCAAAGTTTATGACTACTAATAGCAAAGTCTCTCGTATACCAAAGTTCAAGTCGGAGACGAAACAAAGTAACTCATGGTTTGGTAAATTAACAGCGACTGAATATGGAGGAATACAGAATTCGAAGATTCTCATTTTAATAAAATTATAAAATTAAATTTAAATGTCTTCTACAGAATGAATGATCAGAAGATAAAATTTCTGACACGAGGACATTTTTTAAAAACTCCTTTTTATTGATGTGATTGAATATATATTATCTCTTGTAATACAAACCATCAAACTATTAGAACATGTACGTCGAGGAAAACCTAGTTCTTTTATTAAAATATTTATTGTTTTGGCTGTTGTATTTCTTTACTGTATCTGAAAACATTTTTCTTTTCGTCCAAACTTGGCCATCGGTAAGCGCTCTTTGATTCTGTGACGTCACGTCTGTCTGCACCACTGGCCATCCTCATAGCCTCCCAGACACGATCACGTTGCAAGGCACCCACGTCCGTTCGAAGGCACGGTCTGTGTGTGATTGGAAGATCATCTGCCGGCTTACATTCAACTTTTGTAACATCAACTGGTATTTTGTCATAAAATGGCTTCAAATCTGGTCGAAGTCCTTCTCTATCTCGAAAGCACGCTTTTGTAGTGGGCACTGTTGGCACAGCATCTTTTTTCGGGTCAATGAGCGCAAGTTCCACCGAGTCTCGTGTGTGTATTCCCTTCATCGTTTCGAGATCTAGTTTCCTAGTGGTTGCTAGGTTACGAATGGTCTGGTGACCGTAGTGAATAAAATGTTTTCTCTGGGTTGTCGGTGAATAATTTTCATCTAATTGCGGGATTACCTATTAAATGTATAATAATTATTTCGTAGAAAAAATATTATTCTAGGCCCTTCATATAAATATTGGATGGGGTGGGGAGGGGTGGAGATGTTACAATGTTCACATTTCACATAATCTGTAATAAAAACATGTTAATATAGAGATTAGATTACTTTTCCATTGGTATCCCAGAGGTCATATGGAACTTCATAAAATGTTTCATATCATCTGATATTTAAATGGGGGGGGGGGGGGGTCAGCAAACATCAGTACACATTGAAAACCCTAAATGACAACAGCATCATTGTACCCGGGTAGTATTGTTCTTGTCATTACCACTATTTTCTGAGGTACTACTATACAGCCATGTTTTGGCACAAATATTTTAAGTCTTATAGAGCTGATCGAATCATTCAATATAACTTATAAAGAAAGGTAACGCCCAAGAGGCCTCACTTTATTCTTACACCAACGTAATAAGAGATTGCTTCTTTCGCTATAATTATTTGGCAGATGTCTACTAGAAACCTCAGATTCTAAATGGGAATGGATATGGAATCTGGATTAGTTTTCGTACCCCCCCCCCCCCCATCTCACTCAAAATGCTGCCTTCCTCCTGTCATCATTCCACCCCTTCTCTTCTCCTCTTTCTAGGATTAAAACAAATTTGGAATTCACTCACGTTTGTGCTATTTTCATTATATACTTACTTCTGCCGGTAGAGGGGGTGGTATCGACTGCTCTGGTTTCGGCTTTAAAAAGCGTTTCATAAGAACATAATCTTTATAATATGACGTCACATGGGGTGGAATATCATCGTTACCAAAATTAAAATTTGTTTGGAATGTTTTACTTGTTCCTTGGTCCATGACAAACCAGGCATTCGGTCTCTCCTCCTATGATAACCAAATTACGTGTAAGCTTACTTCGTATAGATTTGTCTTTGTTCTGTTCGTGCCTATCTGTGTTACAAGAAGATTCTATCGAATTCGATTCCACTGAGAACGCGTCATAATTGGCCAAAGTTGTTCCATAGACATGTGATCCAGATTTTGATTGTGTGCTAGGAATGATGACGTAATTCATGTCTTGCGCGGAAGAACCATATATTGCATTGTATCAAAAGTGAGACTCACTAATACATCCATGATTGTTCCATGGAAGTACTACGATTGTACATAGTGTTACGAACCGAAAATTTAGAGAAGCCAAATTAAATAGCGCACGATTAAATACTTTCCCCACAACTTCCAGTCGAAACAACAAACGGTCAAACACAGGACACTACACAGCATTACACTTAACAATTATCAGTCGTAATGAAACAAAATATACTATAATAATAAGTCTTGAAAGTGTACATGTATTACAGGGTTTACAAACTTATAAACTAAAAAGGGTTCCAAATGTGCTAAATATCAAAATGTTCAGTAATGTTATCAAACTTGACTGGCGAGTTGACTGTCGAATATCGTGACTTTTAGTCTTACCGGTGGTGCACACAAACTGTTACCGAGTACAGAGCAGAGGACGGCGAGTTCGTTGGATGTTGAAGGCGGCTACGTGGGACAAACTTCTACTCACGGTTCCTCCGTTGTACCGAACGGTCCTCGAAGTATTTCTCTCCAAACTTTGACGTCATTGTCCGCACTATTTATACCATACGTCAGGGTCCGCTTACTCTCAATGCCCAACTTTACAGGAAAACGACATTTCTCCGGACAGCTACAGTGGAAGATGGACCTCCCTTGACGAAATCACTGAGAAAACTTCAGGAACGAGCCGTGGACTGCCTCAACTCCCACCTATTGTAGAACAGCCGACGTGGCACTGTATTCCTCGCTATTTAAAGACTATGTTAATTAACATTAGGTGAATACACCTGGTCATTAAAATAATGCATAACAAATAAGACAGGTGGTTTTAGGAACCAACCAATAAATACTCTATCATCACAAAAGTACCACGGATAATTAAGAAACAGACAAGTTGCATGCAGTCTTAGTCGAATTTATGGTGCTTCAAAGTGAATATCATTCACAAATGAAGAGGCATACGTTTAGAGAAATAAGTACAGCATTTTAAACAAATTATTCCCATATTTAAAAAATACGAAGGACAAAACAAAAATGAGCTGAACAAAAGTCTCTCTCTCTCTCTCTCTCTCTCTCTCTCTCGCTAGTATCTCTCTCTCTCTCTCTCTCTCTCTCTCTCTCTCTCTCTCTCTCTCCCTCTCTCTCTCTCGCTAGTATCTCTCTCTCTCTCTCTCTCTCTCTCTCTCTCTCTCTCTCTCTCTCTCTCTCTCTCTCTCTCTCTCTCTCTCTCTCTCTCTTAATCCCAAATTCTCTATGTGTACTTGAAAATGTTCGAGAACGTGTTCAGTTGAGAGCAGAGCTAGCGAGAACGAGTCACGAAAGAAAAACAAAAGCATTGAACTCAATCATTATGTGGCGCTCTTTGACCTAATCAATACCGAAGCATTGGTACATGGTGACAAGTAGTTCAAAAAACAAACAATTGCCATAATTGCGCATGCGTACGTTATTCGTTGGCAACCTTTACAAACAAAACTTGGCCTGTTCTTTATTCACATGGTAATTTTTGTCTCGGCACAACAAGTGCTCACAGTACATACACAGTCAATGCAATCTTAGTTCGCAGGTGGAAAAAGTTACGTACCTATCTTGTGTCAGGTGAGTGATTTTATACAGAATTAATATACTGTATACAAGAATAGAATAGAATCTTTATTGCACCCGTTAAGAATACTACATTTCTTCATTGGATTGTCTGCAATATAAAGTGTTTGGGGCTAAAACAAATATAACAAGAATGGAGTAATACTAATAATAGTTAACACAATAACAAAATAAGGTTTATAAATACGAAAGTATGTATGTTCATTTGAACGGTGTCACACTCTTGACTGAACAATGTGAAACGCTGACTATATTTACTTGGAGAATCTACGACCTATGGGAGTGAAGTTTCTGGGAAGAAACAGAAACGGATACTGGGTGTCGGACATGTGATATAGCACTGAGACGTACCACAGGTACCCGAATCAATCTGTATGATTTTTTAAAAATGTATGGTAAATAAGACTTATTTACCATACATAATGTTTTTAAAAAATCATACAGATTGATTCGAGTACCTGTGTAGCAGACCATCGAGTTAGAATGACTTTGATGCTAGATTCCTATGAGCAGACGTTAACTTGTAGCCCCATAGTTCACACAGTTCATGAAATTTATGGACTGGAAAACCGTTATATGTATTTAGGCAATATGCCCAATAATATCGATAGACCATGACAGCCAGCATGTACTGATGTAGGTATGAATACATCGAATGTGAAGAAACCCAAATGACGTTATATACATGTAGAATGTACATGTACCTTATCTTCTCCTGCTTGACGGAGTAAGTGACGTCGGGACTCGTTTCTGACATATCCTAGAACTCCTTCTCAGTCCCAGACACACACAATATTTGCATAGCAGGGCTACCATCGTATGTATTTGAACATCATGTACATGTATTGTACTCTGTGATGACACTCACAATGTAGTTGGATTTGATTATATTCTCATCCAATGTAGACAAGGAAGTCACAATTATTATGTTTTGAATTAGAAATAATTTATTTGGGATATCACAACATTTTAGAGTCTGCCATCGTGATCGGAAGGAGGTGTAGAAAAATGCATACAACATTTAGAATATGTCGGTATAGTAGTCGTGGTAGTATTCAGAACTTACTCTATTCTGATATTGTCCCTATATAAACAAAGGTAATTATCAGAATTGAATCCTGACTTACACCGTCTGCAAGCAGGACTATATAGATACATGTATACTAGGGGATGTAGATATAGACCAAACAGATGGTGAATGGAAGGGAAATTGTCAGAATCGAATCCTGACTTACACCGTCTGCAAGCAGGACTATATAGATACATGTATACTAGGGGATGTAGATATAAACCAAACAGACGGAGAAGGAAAGGGAAATTGTCAGAATCGAGTCCCAACTTACTCAGTCTGCAAGCAGGACTAATACGTCTACAGAAGTTAGATGTGTATATATATACAAGTAATGTCTTTGCATGTATAGTACTACAACACACACCTCCTTGCTCTAGATAAGGAATAACGACAATAAATGAAGGGCCTCAGATGAAAGAAGTAGATAAGGCATTCATTATTGTTTATTATCATTTCCTTTTCAAAGTGCAATGTTTGCACCTCACCTTGTTCTTCATCATGGTTTGTTGCAGTATTTGTCATACACAAAGGTGAGGGGATGTAGCTAATGAAGTATTGTGGTTTTTATCTCATTCCAAATTTTATTTGAATTTTTTCTTCTTCCGATAGTTGTATCTACACACAAAATCAACATGTCTGTGAGGTATGGACCAGACACATTATCTGTCCCACATGGGTTTAGAAATATCCTGAATGCACTTTCCAGAGAAGTGTTACGTAATCAACCAGACAATATTTATGTGTTTGCTGCTAACTATCTCAAGAAACTGACAGATATCAGGGAAAGTAAGTAATACTTTATTGTATCAAGTCAGGGTATCCACAAAATGGACTCTGTCAACTTAAAGCCCCACTTGGGATTGCGTCTAAGACCGGGATATAGGTTTCACAGACCTCGGTAATACAGCTTACAGGCTCTCCTAAAGTCGGGCCCTTCTGCCTTACAACCTCAGTGACAAAACCCATATTTGGACCATAAAGAATATTATTGACAACCAATCAACCATATCATTTGTTGTCACATGAAATCTACCAAACCATAAACCCTAGGGTCTATGGCCAAACACAAAACCTTAACAAAGATTTCTATACAATCAATGATTAACATAACAAAGAAACCAGTCATCTGCACAAACGTATTCTTCTGAGTGAAAGTATTCTTTTATAGTGCTTTATGAGCTAGCTAGTACTGCAATGTTACAATGTTTCTACTACAGTTCTCACTGTAATGTTATGTTTCTACTACAGTTCTCACTGTAATGTTACAATGTTTCTACTACAGTTCTCACTGTAATGTTACAATGTTTCTACTACAGTTCTCACTGTAATGTTATGTTTCTACTACAGTTCTCACTGTAATGTTACAATGTTTCTACTACAGTTCTCACTGTAATGTTACAATGTTTCTACTACAGTTCTCACTGTAATGTTATGTTTCTACCACAGTTCTCATTGTAATGTTACAATGTTTCTACTACAGTTCTCACTGTAATGTTATGTTTCTACTACAGTTCTCACTGTAATGTTACATTGTTTCTACTACAGTTCTCACTGTAATGTTACAATGTTTCTACTACAGTTCTCACTGTAATGTTATGTTTCTACTACAGTTCTCATTGTAATGTTACAATGTTTCTACTACAGTTCTCACTGTAATGTTACAATGTTTCTACTACAGTTCTCACTGTAATGTTACAATGTTTCTACTACAGTTCTCACTGTAATGTTATGTTTCTACCACAGTTCTCATTGTAATGTTACAATGTTTCTACTACAGTTCTCACTGTAATGTTATGTTTCTACTACAGTTCTCACTGTAATGTTACATTGTTTCTACTACAGTTCTCACTGTAATGTTACAATGTTTCTACTACAGTTCTCACTGTAATGTTATGTTTCTACTACAGTTCTCATTGTAATGTTACAATGTTTCTACTACAGTTCTCACTGTAATGTTATGTTTCTACTACAGTTCTCACTGTAATGTTACAATGTTTCTACTACAGTTCTCAATGTAATGTTAGAATGTTTCTACTACAGTTCTCACTGTAATGTTATATTGTTTCTACTACAGTTCTCACTGTAATGTTATATTGTTTCTACTACAGTTCTCAATGTAATGTTACAATGTTTCTACTACAGTTCTCACTGTAATGTTATATTGTTTCTACTACAGTTCTCAATGTAATGTTATATTGTTTCTACTACAGTTCTCACTGTAATGTTACAATGTTTCTACTACAGTTCTCACTGTAATGTTACAATGTTTCTACTACAGTTCTCACTGTAATGTTATATTGTTTCTACTACAGTTCTCACTGTAATGTTATATTGTTTCTACTACAGTTCTCACTGTAATGTTATATTGTTTCTACTACAGTTCTCACTGTAATGTTACATTGTTTCTACTACAGTTCTCATTGTAATGTTATGTTTCTACTACAGTTCTCACTGTAATGTTTCAATGTTTCTACTACAGTTCTCACTGTAATGTTACAATGTTTCTACTACAGTTCTCACTGTAATGTTACAATGTTTCTACTACATCTCTCACTGTAATGTTACAATGTTTCTACTACAGTTCTCACTGTAATGTTACATTTCTACTATTATATTCATTATAGTGGGTGGTGGAGGAGATATTTTAACTGACTACACATTAGACTCCAGGGCAAGTCTTCGTAGTAATATGGAATATTACAAAACAATTACCCCAACTAATGGTAAGTTACTTATCTTTAACAATGTTTGGTAAGCTTTGATAACCATGGTAACCGTGGGGAAAACATACTTTATACCACTACTGTAATATTGATATGCAAATGAGGTCGTGATCATTCCATGTACATCAAAGTCACCACATGATGATTTGGTGGAAATTTGTTGTTTTGAATAAACATTATAATATGTAATATTAACAGAACCCCATGTCATGTGAGTTCCACCAAATGTTCTCAGGTATTTGTACTCATGCTAGCAGTGTTTTCTGCTGCACTTTCACTCACTACGCTCTTGAAAGTACGGCTGCAGAGAGAACACTGCAAGCACTCATGCATATACCCGAGTACACCACACTTGCACTCTCACATCACTGGATTGTTTTTGATGTGTAGTTGTGTTTTGATAATACAATGTATCTAATTTTTAATTACAAATACATTTGTTAGTGTACAGTAGTGTGTGTGTGTGTGTGTGTGTGTGTGTGTGTGTGTGTGTACATGTGTGTGTGTGTGTGTGTGTGTGTGTGTGTGTGTGTGTGGGTGTGTGTGTATGTATGGGGGTGTATGTGTATGGGGTGTATGTGTGTGTGGGGGGTATGTGTGTGTATGGGTGTGTATGTGGGTATGGGGGGTGTATGTGTATGGGGGTGTATGTATGTGTGTACATAGCATGAAGTATCAGAGCACCCCAATGCCCATCTTTTACAGTTCATTTTATTTGTCTTCATATCTACAGAATACGGTCGTTTATCACAGTTAAAGACACCAGGAGATCTGTATAAGTCACCAGAATTAGGTAAAGTTACTCCTCAAGTTGTCAAATCACCAGAATTAAGTAAAATTAGTCCTCAAGTTGTCAAATCACCAGTTACTGATGATGTACAAACAAAAACTGCCACATCACCAAAACCTGCTGCTGATGTCACAGCACAGAGTGGTGATGCACCTGAACCTCAACCAATAGTAAGTGAAGAAAAACAGGAGGCAGAAAAAGAGATTGTAGAGGCAAAAGAAGAGATTGTAAAAGAAAGTGAAAAATCGGAACCAATCGAAACAACTGAAGAACCCCCAAAAGAAGAAGTTGTTGAAGAGAAGACGAAAGAACCTGAGGAGAAAACAACAGAAGAAACAAAAGAAGAAACAGGTAAAATATCATTGAAAGAGATGTATTAGATAAAGTATAGTTTCATCAAAATAATCCATGTCAGTTTATAAATGTGTTCATGATGAATACTTCTCACCAAAATAAGTTTTATTTATTGAATTCAAGCTATGTCACATCTTCTTTTGGAACAAAATCTGGTGTAGCCTTTAAACAATTATGAAATAGGCAAAAAATGTCTTTTAGTTCTCCTAAGGCATTTATTAAGTTATGAGTTCTACACAATTAATTCATACAAATAATGGTATGTGTGTGTGTATAACTTTACTCCAGTATGTATTATATTATATGTATATCTTATTTTCAAAATAAAGGTGAAACTGAACCTGCAGCAACTGAGCCTGCAGTTGAACCTGAAGTAGAAAAACCAAGTGAAGCAGTTGCAGAAAAGTCAGGTGAATCAACAGAAGAACCTGAGACACCTGCTGCAGAAAAAACAGATGAACCAACAGCAGAACCTGAGGTGCCTGCTGCAGAACCTGAAACGCCTGCTGCAGAAGCAGAGCCAGCTGCAGAACCTGAAGAACAAGAAGTTGAACAACCATCAACAGAAGAACAGCCTGAAGCTGCAACAGAACAGCAACAACCTAGTGATGCAGCAGACACAAGTGAAGTAAAGCAAGATGACACAACTGCTGAAGTACCAGCAACTGAAGCTGAGGATGCCCCTCAAACAACTGAAGCTGCAGTTGAGGATACACCTGCAGCAACAGAAGCTGCAGCAGAGGATGTCCCTGCTGCTGATGCATCAACTGAGGAAACACCTGCAGCCACTGAAGCTGTTCCAGAAGATGTGCCTGCTGCAACTGAAACTGCAGAAGAGGAAACTCCTGCTGCAACTGAACCAGCTGCAGAAGAAGTTCCAGCTTCAACTGAAGCAGGAGTGGAAGAAGCACCTGATGCTGCTGCTGCTGCTGAAGAGAAGCCTGCTACAGATGACACAACAACTCAAGATGCTGCGGTGGCAGATGATGGTCCCACTGGTGAAACAGCAGAAGGTGCTGCCGAGACAGCTGCAGGTAAGGAACACATTTCACTTATTTTGACAATGCATGAAGGGATAAGCATTGTTCATTAAAAAGTTGATCTGTTCACGTTCAGTTAATCAGGATGGAGTTGACGCCAATTTTGAACTTAGGTGAAAGTGACACACAGGCCTAGCTAGGCAACTTCTGTTCAACATCTTACCAACAGCTTCTATTGTAATTGTAAGCTTCGTTATATTTGTCAGTGTAAATCAGTGTGTATATATATAGTGTCAGTGTATGCCAGTACATGTACATCAGGTGACAATTGGTCACCTGACATATACATCAAGTGATGATTGGTCACCTGACATATACATCAAGTGATGATTGGTCACCTGACATATACATCAAGTGATGATTGGTCACCTGACATATACATCAAGTGATGATTGGTCACCTGACATATACATCAAGTGATGATTGGTCACCTGACATATACATCAAGTGATGATTGGTCACCTGACATATACATCAAGTGATGATTGGTCACCTGACATAGAAACAAAACAGAAGGCACCGTAGATGTGAAATACAGTATATAGTGAATCAATAGGACAGAAGAATCATCAAAAGTCATTATATTTATTTTCTGTGTTTCTATTTAATCAACAGATGACAAACCAGCTGAAGAAGTCACAGAAACTGCACCAGCTGGAGAAACAGAACAAGAAACAGCTCCAGATGCAGCCCCAGATGCTGCAGCCCCAGACACTGCAGCCCCAGACACTGCAGCCCCAGACACTGCAGCAGAGACCAGACCACAAACAACACCAGATGGAGGAGATGATGCAGCTGATGAGTCGGCTGAGATGGTAGAAGGTGGTGCTGAAATGACTGATATGCAGTCTGAAGATAGAGCACCTGCTGAATAGACCCCAAGTATCATAATGGCATGTTCCCTACTGCAATATCAAACTGTTTAAAACCGGAAGATGTCATTTTGTATGTAGAGGGGTGGTGTTTGCCTTTTGAGGGGAGTGGTGAGACTATTTATTGAACTCTACAAAAGATTTACATATGGTTGGGTTGTCCATATTACAAGATTTATATTTTATATTACAAATAATTTGTCATTGTCCATTTAGTGTTCTAAACTTGCGTGTAGTTGATTTGTGTGTACATGTAGATGATTTATGTGTACATGTAGATGATTTATGCGTACATGTAGTTGATTTATGTGTACATGTAGTTGATTTATGTGTACATGTAGATGATTTATGTGTACATGTAGTTGATTTATGTGTACATGTAAATGATTTATATTTTATAGAAGCACACTGCACCATTACCACACAAGACAGCATTATATAAACTCCTAGAGGGTACCCAGTACAATGGATACTTCTGTCAATGTTGAGACACCCTAAGTGAATAGTGCTTAGGGGGTACTCAGTACAATGGATACTTCTGCCAATGTTGAGACACCCTAAGTGAATAGTGCTTAGGGGGTACCCAGTACAATGGATACTTCTGCCAATGTTGAGACACCCTAAGTGAATAGTGCTTAGGGGGGTACCCAGTACAATGGATACTTCTGCCAATGTTGAGACACCCTAAGTGGATGGAGCTGATACTTGCCATTGCGTCATTAAATCTTTATTAAAGTCTAAATATGAATTGAATCTCCATCAAAAGTAAATCAGTCGGCAATCTTTTCACAAACTTTCAAATAAGTCCATCCATAATTTGAATACATTGCTAACAGACATACAGACAGACAGACAGACAGACAGACAGACTAATAAGTAAGGGAGAGAACATAACCTCTTTCAAAGTTCATCATATGTCAGTAACATGTATTTATTACTATACTACATGTTACATGTATTTATTACTATACTACATGTTACATGTATTTATGACTATACTACATGTTACATGTATTTATGACTATACTACATGTTACATGTATTTATTACTATACTACATGTTACATGTATTTATTACTATACTACATGTTACATGTATTTATTACTATACTACATGTTACATGTATTTATTACTATACTACATGTTACATGTATTTATTACTATACTACATGTTACATGTTCTTTTAAGTTTTTTGATATCAGAGACCTACTATTAAAGACCTCTCAACATTTGTTTAGCTTGTACTCTTCTTAGAACACACACCTCATTACACCTTTCGCAAGCCAAGTTGAATGTGTTTGAACAAAAAATATGGGATTTATACCCTGGTCATTCACTCTCAATCAGGACAGCATGTGTCTATGTACTGCAGCATTCAAATTGTCAGAGTGAAAACTTTCCAAATCACCATTACTATTCCCAATTTGTCATAAATTCTTGTTTGCACAGGTATTATTATACTCCTAGAATTTTTCTTCAGTCATTTAGAAAATACTTGTAACCGAACGGTTTCTCACTAATTGTCTTCAACTCATAGTGACAAGACCCCTTATGTCACTCAGTGACAATAAAGGCCCCTTATGTCACTCAGTGATAATTAAGGCCCCTTATGTCAGTCAGATTTTCTTTGGATGAATGAAGGAATGAAGTTTAATTATAGAATAAAATGACATCAACTCCATTCTTACATCTGTACTATTTCTAAAGTTTTTGAACTTTTGCAATATTTATGATACCAAAATAAATGTAGGATTTTATATCAAATTAAGTAATTCATATAGGGAAAATATTATTTGTATATATAGCATGTGTATAAAATGTTGTTTGAATATTTTGTATGGTACAGTTTTCTACATATATACAGATATATATATATATATATATTGCTATATGCACTGATCACAAATGAATTGGTCATACTATGTGTATATGAATTATAAAGAATTATTTCTCCAGAGTGTATTTTTATTTATTTCACACAAAAAAGTGATTGTACTATTTGCAGTGCTGATAATAAATTTAATTTTGATTGTAAAGTTCGGTGTGCATTAATATCATCCATAATCCGTAAAAGGGGGCATGTCAGGAGAAAATGGAAGGCCAAATGTAGAAATGCGCCCTCATCGACATGTTTATGTATACTTTTGTCCCACTTCAAGCAATGATACCTGACATTGGGCTTGGCTTGGACATAACCCGATTGCTTGCTTGAATGATTGATAGATAGATAAACAGTAAGAGTTATGCATATCAGTCACTATTTATTACTAACCCTGGATATGTGGCCAAATACCTTGGATCAGAAAGAATCACAATGGAAGAGTGTCATATACTTGTATTGCTAGATTCTCTACATACATGTCTGACATAGTCGGTGCTGTTTAATATTGGACATTAAGTGTGGAAATTTGTCCAGACTAAAGAACTGTTCTTTTCTGACAATGGGATATAATATTTAAAAATTTAGCCCAGACTATAGATTTGAACTTGTAGTTGGGAGTGTCTTCAACACAGTCGTGTTTTACTTCTTGTGTTTGATTTTTGTGTATATCCCAGTGTGTGTGCGATATGTGTATTGATTAACTTATTTGTTTCTGTGTCTGTGTCTGTGTCTGTGTCTGTGTCTGTGTCTGTGTCCATGTCTGTCTTCAGTGTTTTTGCTAAGGCCAGCAAGTAGATAAACTTGACCTGAGTTCACTGGTCACTTTACAGAGGAGGAGCCCACTCAAAATGATAGCTCAATGCAAGGGAAGCTATTATACTAGTTTTATCCAGTTTCCCAAGTCCTTGTACTGGTAGTCTAGTCCTTATACAACATTATTATGATTTATACCTCCACTCACTAGTCTAATCCTTATACAACATTATTATGATTTATACCTTCACTCACAGTCTAGTCCTTATACAACATCATTACCATTTATACCTTCACTCACAGTATAGTTCCTCACAGTCTAGTTCCTATACAGTATCATTACGATTTATACCTTCACTCACAGTCTAGTTCCTATACAGTATCGTTACCATTTACACCTCCACTCACTAGTCTAGTCCTTATACAACATCATTACGATTTATACCTGAGGTTAGAAACCACAGTTGGTATCCAGAGGGGTTTCAATACCAAATCTCTCTGTGTCTGTGAACACAAAACACAACACAAATCTCCACAGTTGAACTGTCACATTTTTATTCAGCAATATACAATGCCACAAAGGTTACTATGACTACACATACTCTATAGCTTAGTTGCTATGACTACACATACTCTATAGCTTGGTTGCTATGACTACACGTACGCTGTAGCTTGGTTGTCATCATTTATAATCACACTACAAATACCTCTATCATAAATAAACTTTCTCACTTTAAATCCTCTCACACCCATTCTCTGTAGAATGGACTAGTCTTACCAGAGAAGACAATAGCACATACTAAACTACAAGAATCTAGAGGTAGAATAGTCCCTCCGATCAAGGTGATGTGTTCTGAGTAAATATAATACATGATAAAGCTGGTGCTATTATTACCTACTACTGTGGAAACCAAGCTTTTGGTTTACTAAAATAAAATACAATTAAAACTATTATGTTAGATGTGAGTGATAGTGGTGTCTTGGTTATGTGGATATAATCACCCTGTTAGCAATTATTGTGAGTGATAGTGGTGTCTTGGTTATGTCACCCTCTTAGCAAGATTGTGTAAATACTGACAACAAAATTTGCTATCAGAGATGCCACCCTACTGTGTAATTACCTCAATTATATCAACTTACTGCAACAGCAGTTTTAGTTTGTGTTATCTTAGTTTGCAGACAGCATGATATCCATAGTAATATTGTGTCTATCTTAGTTTGCCAATAGCATGATATCTATAGTAGTATCTAATAGATCTACATATCTATTTGGTTTTGGATATACTTTACTTGAGTTTGGAGTTCATTATCTTGGTTTCTGGAATTGTTGTAAAACATAAAATCTAAAATTAAAGAAGTACATTTTACGTAGACTTTGTATGTATTTCTTAATATATCACTGAAACTCAATTACAAGTAAAGCAATGGGTTTCCTATACTGAAAGATCTATTTTAGGCGTACTAGTTTCATCACTCCGCACACATTAAAACAGCGCCCTCAACGACAGATCTAGTAGTCCATGGACTTTCGTTTTCATAGCACTGAAAGGAGATGATTGTGCTATACAAATACTTTTTAGAGATAACAAGAAATTATGGTGAAAATGCAGAAAAGTGGATTCCCAAAAGTTGTTTTTGTGGTCTAAAAAATTAAAATCTAAAAATGAGGTTTGGATTGTGAATAATTCCATTTCATTCACATATTAAATATGATTTTGATATTTCATCATTGTTCTCTTACATTTAACTTTTTCTCATAAATAAATCAAATGTTTTTAAATCTCGGCACTGTAGACAAATTAAAAATGAGAAATTTTGTTTTAAATCAAAGTCTTATTTCAGTGTTATTTAAGTATAGAAGTATTACCATGGTTACTTATCTGAGAAAAGAACATCACTTTCAAAATATGAAATCACAACCTGGTATTTTATGTAGGGCATTACCATGGCAACAATGCTTTGAAATCATTTAATCATTAATAATCTATAACTCAAAACAATCTTGCCTCATTGTTAGAACTGTCACCTGACACAAATCAACGACCTGTCAGTTTCATTTCATCAAATTTTGACCTCTTAGTCACCTTTGACCTCAAGGTCATCTCTATACATGGTGTGAGAGGATATCTTACATCATAGTTCCCTGACTCTGCTACAATTTAACAAACAAACAAACACTCTACTCCCATTACTAGGTGGTACATAACATATAAATATGTTTAAAACTACAAAATAATCTCTAGTCATGATTTCTTGACAAAATATACATTATATCATATTTGGCAGTGATAATTAAATGTCATTTACATTCACCCACAAACTTTTATCACTTTTACAAATATTTGGACCAATAACAATTTTCCTAATAAAGTACTTACTCATTGACCAATCACAACTCTTTCTATTATGATGTTAGTGATTAACCAATCACAACCTTCCTATTTATCAGAACTTTAATTATTGGCCAATCACAGCTTTTGTATTATAAGGTTTGTCATTTGCCAATCACAACCCTCATTTTATAAGGTTAGTCATTGGCCAATCACAGCCTTTCTATTAGGCTTGACTGGCTACCCAGGGGACCACATTACAAAATTATAAACTCATGGAAAAAATTATAAGTTTTGGTCACTTCTGAACTTGACCTACAGTACCTTCTGAACATGACCTATGGTACCTTCTAAACCTTATCAACCTTCTAAACTTGAACATAAATGCTCACAAACTGTGCTTTGTGGACCTAATACCAATAGCAATGTATGGTTAAAAGATACACAAAAAATACAACACATTGCAATAACAACCCCCTCTCCCAATACTATCTTTCAGTATAGCCTCACTGTCTTATATTGTATGGTTGGTCCTTACCATCATGGAATGGGGTGGAAGGGTACATGACATACTCTTTGGTGAGATAATCTTAGTGTATATAAAACTATCTATTGTACTAACTTGACAACATATCAGACTTACGCTAATCTGATCTGATCCGCCCTATTTGACAATCTTTCTCTTAAAGAAGTGACTAACAGGACAGCATAACATGTCATATCTTCAGACTATATGAGGCCTGATGTTAGCAAACACTGTGTTAATGTACATTTTTGTATTCCACAGCACTATCAAATTATAAAGATTGTTACATATCTATTGCACAGTTAGGCAAGAAATGATAACTTGTTAGTGCAGTTAGGCAAGAAATGACGTGTTACTGCAGTTAGGCAAGAAACGATAACTTGTTACTACAGTTAACAAGATATGTTTTCACAATTACATACACTTTATGAATAGAAAAACATTCCCTTTGTAAGAATGACAAACACAAAGAGTTTTTTTTTTTAAAAGTCACTCTAAAGTGCTAAAATGCCAGTTAGGCAAATACTGCTTCACTGACTTCTATGGTACCACAATACCTCGTTTCACTACAGATTTATCACACTGATAGTATAGTTAGGCAAATCTCGTTTCACTAGTTTTATCACATTGGTAGTATAGTTAGGCAAACCTAGTTTCACCATATAGATTTATCACACTGGTAGTATAGTTAAGCAAAATGTTCTACCTTGTGGTACTAGCTATGACAACAAGTGATGGTTAGTTAGGCAAAAGTTACTACAAGATCTGCAAAGTGTGTTTCACAGCCAAAAAAGACAACACCACAGTCATGGTAAAAGTTGACAACACTACATCATAACCATAACACCATTTCTGTTGTAAAGTTAGGCAAAGTTTGACATTCACCTGTCATTGTAAATTTTGATATGTACTAGACAGCCATATGTGGCATTATATTTTTTCCAGATCCTACTGTATGCACCGCCAGTAGGCTTCACACTATATCAGTGTCAGAACAAAAATCTGCACAGTGAAACAATATATTCAGGTTACCATGACAATTTCAACAAATTCAGTTACTCTACATTGAACTATTCCCCCCTAAGACGTACGATTCTATTGGTACCAACTAATCATATAGATTTAGCCAAAATATTCAAATTTGGATCATTTCAACCAATCACTGAGTGTTTTACAGATACACTGACTATGTAAATTTAAATTGATTTCCACCAATCACAAATGGTTTCACACAGTACACAAATATTTTAATTCAGATCTATATCAACCAATCACTGATAGTTTTACAGACAGCCTGAATATGTAAATTTAAATGACTTCAACCAATCACTGATATTGACACAAAGACTCATACATGTTAAACATGGGGAAACAAATTCATTCTTTCCACCTTATTTTGAAAAACTACGCTTTTGTGCTTTTTTTGGAACTTGTAAAAGGAGCCACTATTAAATACAGAAATGATTGTGTGAATTAATTAAACGTCATTGTGTTAACATGTAACATCATTTAAGTATGTAGCCTTCACAGAAATGACAATATTTTTGATAGATATTTTGTAGCTTTTTTTATGGCAGTGCTAGAGTAGTCTTGTCTGTAAGGTATGGGGTGCCCTCACACACCAGTAGTCTAGTATGTAAGGTACGCCATGACAGGGTGCCCTCACACACCAGTAGTCTAGTATGTAAGGTACGCCATGACGGGGTGCCCTCACACACCAGTAGTCTAGTATGTAAGGTACGCCATGATGGGGTGCCATCACACACCAGTAGCCTAGTATGTAAGGTACGCCATGATGGGGTGCCCTCACACACCAGTAGTCTAGTATATAAGGTACGCCATGACGGGGTGCCCTCACACACCAGTAGCCTAGTATGTAAGGTACGCCATGACGGGGTGCCCTCACACACCAGTAGTCTAGTATGTAAGGTACGCCATGACGGGGTGCCCTCACACATCAGTAGTCTAGTATGTATGGTACACCATGGCGGAGTGCCCTTACACACCAGTAGTCTAGTATATAAGGTATGCCATGACGGGGTGCCCTCACACATTGGTAGTCTAGTATGTAAGGTACGCCATGATTGGATACCCTCACACACCAGTCAACCCTGGTGGCAGGACAAGACATATCTTACATTCTAAGAGTAGTCATGAGTGTGAAATATTTCAGTTATCGTAAAGACAAAAGATTGTAATGTTTGGCCACTAGGGGTGCTGTTCAACAATAGATTTTGATGAGAAGTGTATGCCAGAATCGAAAGCATACTTTGAAAACCTTCCTTTCCAAATATTTCATGGCAAATTTCAAAATATTCTTGTTCTTTGTTTACCTTTCATGAAGTTAGTCTAAATCCATTTCACTGACCATTGTTTTGTATTGACAGGTGTTTGGTTAAATGATGAGATGTTTTAACGTTCACTGATTTCCCAAACCTGCAACATAACAGGGCTCAGCACCACTGTTACCTTGGCTATGGAAACATGTGACAGCCTATCAAACTTGACAGTAAACAGACACCACTGCAGCTAAGTGTTAAATGAGGCAATATGGACATGACATAAAGTGTGCTAAAGAAGGACTAGAATGTATACAGGTAGAGTAAATAACTGAATGATATGTTATCTCCAAATCTAAAGTACTCACTTTAGGTGATGTGAAAGACCATCTCTATGTAGTCTTACTGTTCTGCCATTGGTGCTTGAAAGAACATTCAAAGACAATGACCAATGAGGGAGCTTTCATTTCATTGGTATTTGCATACTAAACCATGTGACCAATGAGATGCCATTTCATTGGTAGTTATAAACTACAAATCTGCATACCTAAACAATGTGGCCAATGAGTTTCATTTCATTGGTGCTGATAAACTACAAATTTGCATAAAATATACACAGTGGCCATTGACAGATGAAAGACAACATATCATTCAAATATATTAACAAAATGAAAATACAAATTTGAACATGACGAAAATAACAATAAAAAGACTTTTCAAGCCCATACTGAAATCACTTCAGTATTTAAAACACTGCTTTCTAGAGCTTTCTCCATGTCAAAGTTCTGGTGGCTAGAGGGTCTTGTCATGCTCCTTAGGTTCATGGTGAAAGTAGATTGGTCATTGCTTCATAGAGGGGGGTACAAAATTTCTCATAGCCCTGTCTAGTGAAATGCAAATAGTCAAACATATCGTTGTGATCAATGGTACCATCCACCTGGATAAAGCCTGGGTCACATTCTATAAACTGAGTATTTGCAAATGATTTTAACATGTTAGGAAGGGCTTCGTTGATTTTTTTAATCTTTTCTCTCAGTGGATTTGGATTAAGTCCTCTCGGTGGAATTCCCTGCAACAATATAATAAAATTATTGTCATTTTTTTATGTCATATGATAATGAAATTACAATATGTTTTGTTGACATGCAAATGAAATTAAAATTGTTTATTGCTGGCCTAGTTCTTGTAGCCATATAATAATAATAAAATAATAATAATTTTGTGCTTTCACATTAAGTTCTCAATAGTGCTTTTGGAAAGAAATTCTTCAATCTCTTCAGATTTTGTTCTTCTAATATGTTAACAGTTGAAACATGTAAACATCTATACGTAATGTAGGGGTGTACAACATACATGGAATTATAATAAAAGTTATGTGAAGGGTCAAACCAAGTAAATTGTAACAAAGGGGGGTATAGGGACATATGACAAATATTGGTAATATAGGACTACAGATAGGGACATAACAAATAGACTAGTGCCTAGAATATAGGGGTGTGCAGGGTTATACCAAGTAGACTGTACTATAGTACTGGAGTATATAGGGTCAGAAGAGAGCTAGTGGATTAAAACAAATCACTCATTAAATAGCATCACACATTAAAATAGAGGGTCTACTGTCCTGCAGAGAACCTGGCAACTCAACTTGAAATCATCAAATTAAATACTGTCTAAAAAGATGCGTCTTCAACCCACTTTTTGAACACGTGAACTGTCTTGCGCTACGAATATCAAATGGTAGTGCATTCCACATGGAAGGTGTGCAAACTGAGAAGGCTCTTTGTCCGTATGTTTTGTTAAAGTTGCCACAAGGTTGAATTAAATGCAGCTTCTGGGCTGATCTAAGACCTCCAAATATACGATCGAATTAGTTTGATCAGATACAGAGGTACAGCATGATTGATGATTTTGAAAGTGGTTAGCAGAATTTTGAATTTAATCTTTGCTTCAACTGGAAGCCAGTGCAAGTTGACAAGTACTGGAGATAGATGTGATCAAACTTGTGTGAGCAGCTGACAAGACGTGCAGTGACATTTTGAAGAGTCTGTAGACGGTTAATTTGAACTTTACTTATGCCGTAGGCAGGACGTTACAAATGCGTAGATGAATTTTTCTATAGTTGCTTTGTCCAAAAGTTGACGAAATCTTTCCAGTTCTGTGCAACGCGAAATAGATAATATAGGACTGTACAGGGTTATACCAAACGAATACACAGGTAATACTGTGTACAGGGTTATACCAAATGACATAATATAGGGGTGTACAGGGTTATACCATATGAATAGACAGGTAATATAAGGGTGTACAGGTTATACCAAATGACAGGTAATATAGGGGTGTACAGGGTTATACCATATGAATAGACAGTTAATATAGGGGTGTATAGGGTTATACCATGTGAATAGACAGGTAGTACAGTGGTGTACAGGGTTATACCAAATGACAGGTACACATATAAAATACAGTGTACAGGGTTATACCAAATGACAGGTACACATATAAAATACAGTGTACAGGGTTATACCAAATGACAGGTACACATATAAAATACAGTGTACAGGGTTATACCAAATGACAGGTACACATATAAAATACAGTGTACAGGGTTATACCAAATGACAGGTACACATATAAAATACAGTGTACAGGGTTATACCAAATGACAGGTACACATATAAAATACAGTGTACAGGGTTATACCAAATGACAGGTACACATATAAAATACAGTGTACAGGGTTATACCAAATGACAGGTACACATATAAAATACAGTGTACAGGGTTATACCAAATGACAGGTACACATATAAAATACAGTGTACAGGGTTATACCAAATGACAGGTACACATATAAAATACAGTGTACAGGGTTATACCAAATGACAGGTACACATATAAAATACAGTGTACAGGGTTATACCAAATGACAGGTACACATATAAAATACAGTGTACAGGGTTATACCAAATGACAGGTACACATATAAAATACAGTGTACAGGGTTATACCAAATGACAGGTACACATATAAAATACAGTGTACAGGGTTATACCAAATGACAGGTACACATATAAAATACAGTGTACAGGGTTATACCAAATGACAGGTACACATATAAAATACAGTGCAATATTCCAATAAACTAGTTATCTTACCATCAAAAACAACTGTGCTTGAGGTTGTTTGTTTGTAATAGATTCTACAATAGCTTTAATTCCACCTACAACTTGCTCTGCTGTATGTCCATGGTTATTAGTTCCAACTTGAACCACCACTAACTAAATATTTGACAAAAAAATAGGTTTTTGAAAATTCCTGTGAATATAGCATTTGAATCATCATCATCATCATCATCATCATCATCATCATCATCATCATCATCATCTTCATACTTTTCGTCATCATCATCATCATCATCATCATCATCATCATTATCATCATCTTCATACGTTTTTCTTTTCGTCATCATCATCGTCATCGTCATCGTCATCGTCATCGCCATCGTCATCGTCATCGTCGTCGTCGTCGTTGTCGTCGTCTTCATCATCGTCGTCATCATCATCATCACCATCATCACCATCCATCATCATCATACTTTTTTCTTTTCGGATCTTACCTTCGGTTTGATATCATCAATTTCTCCATTCTCTATCCTCCAAAGTACATGCTGAGTTGCGTCCCCACCAATACCAAAGTTTAAACTATGCATGGGTACAAACCATTTGAACCAAATCTGGCAAAAAGGTAAAATCTAGAATTATCTAACATTGCATTATTCCTACACCAGGTATGAAGATGGAATGGTATTTGATCTCACATGACTGTCACATGATGAACACATGACTGTCACATTATAAATTCATATGCAAATGTTGAAATAGACATGTTTCTGTATAAAAAATCTCAAATTTCAAAATATGAAGTCCAGCTGGTAGAGTAGTATCTTTGATGGTCAGAAATTATGTTATGATAGAATGAAACTGAAAATTATTTCTCCATTTTACAATGAACAGACATTTTTGGGACTGCTACCTCATTTAGATGTCAGATTTATTGAGAATTGTGTTCACAAAATCATCACATTATTGCTACTTACATCGGTTTGTGCCATTTGCTGTATTAAGGAATCACCAATAAATACAACATCTGGTTCCTTGTCATGTGATTCATTTACATAACGTTTATGCTGAAACAGACCAATCAAAAACAATCACCTGTATTTCATTATCATATTCCGTAGTACGTTTGTAGGCTGCACTGTGTCTCTGAACTTCATCTTATATAGGATACAAGCACTATAAATTTCCTGATTGATTGATTGATTGATTGATTGATTGATTGATAGATATGCTACACTATGCTGGTTATGTGCGTCCAATATTAATTTTCACGTTCTGCCATAAACAGAGACATATATTACTATATATTGCATATTGCATATTGTGTATTGTATTTTTGTCTTGTATTGTATTGTGTTTACTATACCATGCTTTCCACAGCATGTTGTTAAGTAATAAACAATTATTATTACTAACAAAGTGTTCTTCCAAAATATTTGGTATCAAATAGCTGAAGTATATTCAGAGAACTAGATTAACGCGAAATATTGAAATCATTGCATGATCAATGTCCGCAGTAGATGGCTTAATATGTCATTTGTTTCCAATTTACCAGTCAGAGTATCTACCGGTATATTGTACTCTCCTGGTAGTAGTACAGTAGTATGTTCATTTCAAATAATCTCAGTGGCTATCAAATTGTTTGTATTCCTAATTCCTAATTCCAAAAATGATTTTTAGTATCATTGTTAATATGATTATGAGTGCATTGATGTGAGCGTTGACTCTGATTGGCTTCTTGAATTGAACATATTACCACCAGCCAATCAAACACTTTCTTTTGATTCTGACATAACATTACCATTACATGGAGCCTGGAGGGTTATTTTGTAATTCTTACAGTCAAGTATAAAATACCTCATATACAATATTCATAAATTATTAGCCAATTTATGACAATAATTATTAATTTGTCTGCAAAAACTGCTTTATTCATTAAATTTGAATTTTTACTGAATAAATGTTCTTCAATATTATTACGAGGGTCCGTAGACTGCAACCGATAATACTAAATCTTTCCGAGAGAGTATAACATTGACGTACACGATTCGGTGGGCTGGGCTAATTTCAATGAAAATCTAAGACATTATGTAGAATCTTTAAAAATATCTAAAATTAATAATGAGACTGTTTATATGATTACTTACAACACTCATCCAGCGATTGTCACCTTGTACATCTTCTACAGGTACGGGAATAGCAGCAGGGTTCATTCTAAAACTGCCTATCTAATCGGTGAACACGGTAAGGCGGTGAGAATTTCAATGTCTGCTGATCTACGAGGAATATGAAAGTAACTGGTTGATGTCAGCGTGTACGTACAGACACTGCCCGCTTCACACACTACTTTCGCCAGCTACTCGACTCAAGCTACACGTTAACCCCGGAAGTCAATTTTTGGGCGAGACGATATTGCACTAGGGGGTGTCAAATACGGTGTATATGAATATTAACCGAAGTGAATTAATTATATAAATACTTTTTCAATTTATTTGTAAATTTTAAAACGTGAATTCTCTATTTCTGTTATCGAAAAATGGTATACTTTTGTTCCCGTTGTGTATTTATAGTTTACTAATAACTTGCGTACCCCTGTCGTTAAATACCGTATACCTGATATTGTACCGGTGGGGGCGCCATACTGAATTAAAGGGAACATCACTTTGAACTGTTGCTTTGTCTGATATGGATATGTGCACACATGGGCCCGTCAAGGCCACACACAAGGGTTGTAATTGATGTGGTCGTAAGCATTGAAACTGTAAATTTGATGGCAGATAAAAAAATGTTACATCAAGGTTTATGCCCTTATCAATTCTTTGTTGTTCATGGCTAATTGATTTAATTCTTTGTTAAAAGTTATTGTTCTTTTTAAAACAATAGCTATTGTTCTCCAGAAAAAGGATGAATGGGCACTGAAGACAAACACTCAAACAACTGTTTCTAAAGTATATGGTTTATTTATGAAAATAAAACATTGGCAGAACATTTGACAGTACAAGGTTGATGGGTTGGTTGCTCAGATGCATTTGATAATCACTAGTATAGTCTGTCTACAACAAACAAGTCACACATACCAAAAACTATTTTTTACACTATTTCAAATTAATGGTAACCTTTCAAACCTATACTAACATGAAAACACTCATATTATTCAGTATAATATTTAGCCTACCTATAGACTTGAGAACGGCTATCACGACAACTATTCCGCTATCCTAACTGACATATTGAATTTTTAGGGAATAGAGTGAAAATTTAAAAATTCAAAAAGTCAGTTAGGATAGCCTACCTATAATCTATAAGGATTGACACAACCACTATTTCAGCTAGCTATCCTACCTGCCATTTTACTTGGCATTGTGATAGTTTTTATAAGTTGTTAAGGTCCTCCTTTGTTTAAATTTCATCTTGGATATTAGGTTTTAACAGTTTTTAAGGTCTCTCTGTTTTATGTCGGACATTTTTACACTTTAACCCTTCGTGATGCTTTTTCTTTGTTTAGTGCTGTAAAGTGCATTGAGGCTGTTGTGTAATGCACTGATAAGAATGTATTATTATCATATCATTATTTTTGTTTTTAATTTCTCTTGTCTCAATGGAAATTTAAAAATTGAAATGGCAGTTAGGAGCTCTGATTCAATGTAGTTGTGTCAGTCCAAGTTATAGGCTAAAGTAAAAATAGTTATAGATGGAAAATATGAGTACTTCATATTATAAAGTTACAGAGTCTACATCACACACTTACAGCTTAGTTAGTTTCATTGTAAACCTACTTTCCTATAGTCTGTTTAATGTGCTGTTGAGATACATCATTAGCATGGTCATACCTCCTAGCCCTCATAATTGTGTTGATTACAAGGGCTAGGAGGTACAACCAGCTATTAAATGATGTATCTCAACAGCACAGTAAACAGGCTAACTCTCCTATTAAACTAATGGATAAGTTTTCTTTCAATTCAATTCACTTTTCTGTACTAACCCTATAAAAATACATGATAAAGATAACAGTAACATTCTAACCCTGTGGATACATAACTTTGTATATTTTGAACTTGAACTGTTGTCTATGTTGTAGGAGAAACAAACATTATACTGCAATAGCATTTTCATTCATACTGTCCATACTACGCTAGCCAATCAATGCAAACAATATTTGTTACCATGGTAATCAAAGGTTTGTTCTCAATAAACTATTTTACAATGAGTGTATGCCTAAATACTGGACAGATACAAATAGAACACTTCAAGGTGGAAAGTGGGCAAGGCATCCTGTTTTATTCAAGACTAAATTATGATGTAGATGATAAAATAATATAGTATTGCTATGACATGTATAAAGATCAATCTGCAATGTAAATCAAATATAGCAGCCTCTATTTCCTTACATATACTAACATTTATAAATACCTATTACAGCCTCCATGACAGACTGGCAGTCAAACTCGGTCCATAGGAACTTGTTAAGTTGCTATAGCAATCTATGCTAAGTGAGTCTGTCAGGATAAATGTCGAATTACAGAGTTGCTGTGTAACTCAATGGTTGGCATGATGGAGTAACTAAATAACTAACTATTCGGCCTGGTGACCTCATTTGCATAGATCTTAATGATATAGTTACTTCATGAGTACCTGTGGCCAAACCCCAGGGGTCAAACCAGACAGGTGTTCTACTATAAGCTTATCTGGTTTAAACTTTGACTGCTAGTCAGCTACCAATCCTGTCTTTGCTACAACAGACAAAACAATAATGATTGTTGCTTGTTTGATGTTAATCTATATATGTATAAAGTATTATTTCAAGTAAAACTGGAACGCACATGATAAACTTTGCTGTCATAAAGTTGGTAGGCCTTCTACCCTATTTGTTCACATTTGAAATGAAAAATTACAAATAATTCACGATACATTTGTCTCGGATATCAGTAAAAAAAACTACACTTTGGAAATAAAAGTTAATCGATTATGATACAGACACCTCTCAATGTCAAAATTAGGCAGATGTGTAAGGGCACCCTGTCATGGCAAACCCTTACGGACTAGTCACATGTGTGAGGGCACCCCGTTACGGCGTACCTTACAGACTATTCTCAGAGGAGTATAAAATAATAAGTGACATTTAAAATCAGTATTAAAGGATAGTCAATTGTCAAGTGTGTAATAACACATATCAAAAGATCACAATGATTATCATTTTTAATATGTTTTGTTGCAAGATTGGATGTAACAATATGAATGTCTGTACAGGCTGTTAGTCTGACCTCTGACCTATGCTAATGACTCTCACACTTATGTACTGAAAGCAATAAAATAAATGAGTCAGTTGTATTAACATTGCTATGCATGATGGGAAATTAACAATTACAAGTACTGGCACTTTTGTTACAAGTTGGACAAACACCCCTCCCCCAACCAATTCATGCAAACACCCCTCCCCAAACCAATTCGTGCAAACACCCCTCCCCCAACCAATTCATGCAAACACCCCTCCCTCAACCAATTCATGCAAATACCCCTCCCCCAACCAAGTCGTGCTAACACCAACCCCCAACCAATTCATGCAAACACCCTTCCCCCCACCAAGATGTGCAAACACCCCTCCCCAAACCAAGTTGTGCAAACACCAACCCCCAACCAAGCAAACACCAACCCCCAACCAAGTCATGCAAACACCCCTCCCCAACCAAGTCGTGCAAACACCCCTCCCCCAACCAAGTCATGCAAACACCCCTCCCCCAACCAAGTCATGCAAACACCCCTCCCCAACTAACTTGACATAATTATACCTGTACATGTCTACATTTTATCTGTTTGTTAAGGGAAATGATGATATAATATTGACATTATTGTTTTATGTATAGAAAACTACATATCACTGAATTCCCCTGAGGGAGCCCCTCTCATTTTCCATAAGTGCATAGATGTTATCAAGCTGAAAATTTTCATTGTAAATGTCAATATAACTGCATAAATTTTACCAGATTTCTACCTTTCTTTTTCAATGGTTTGGAAAAATGACAACAAACATTGTGTTCATCTGCCACTGTATTACCCAGTGTGTATGTCTCCTATTACATGTATGTATCTTCAATATCTGGATCAATCTTGGTATTCTCAAGCATCTTCATAATATTCGGCTGGTTTTCCTTGATTGCCAGGATAAAATGTTTGTAAGCGTGTGCCCCTCTGAATGGAAGACAGTCAATTAATACTCTTGCCTTATCACTTTTATTTGCAGCACTTCTTATCTTGTCAAAATCAGCATAAGTTAAAACTCCTTCCATCAGTAAATACTGCGTTATTGCTGGATTATCCATATCAAGGTCACGAATCAGTGTATCGCGATGTAGAAATAAACGCTGACATTCATCCTGGCTTGTATCATCACGATGTTTTATGACAGCTGTGTCATTTAGCAATTCCATCAAATGTGGGTACCTATCCTTCAGTGAGAATTTAAAATGTTGGAAAGCCAATGGTCCTTTCGTTGGAAGCAAATCCAACAACTTTCGTACACGATTTTCGGGCTCCCTACATGCGTAGATTTTGTCGACCTCAAATTCTGATAAAACAATTCGATTGAGATATAGAATAACATGATCAACATTTAATTCTTCAACGAATCTCTCTCTGTGAATGCGTAGCTTCTCTCTGTGTTTTGCTTCCATCTTGGTGGGTACCTTTCAGTAACCTGAATGAGGTGAATACAATGAAAACAAATGTATTTTAAATACAAAATATAAACAAGAAATTCTACAACTTGGACTGATCCTTTCTGGGAAACCAATACTGTAAAACATAATGATAATTTAAACTTACATATAAACAGGCTCAGAAAAACTTCACGATTGGGATTACCCCCCCCCCCCCCACTGCCACTGCCCCTCCCCCACCGTGTTAACCTTGAATATTTTAATATTTTTATCATTTATCTGAGGAGAGTAATAGTTACATCTTATTTTATAATGCCAGTTATGTGATATTGACAGTGTGAAGTGTGAAGAGATTAAATCGGTACTGGAGTCATACTAGGTAGTACTATTTGCTGTTTCAAAAACCTTTGCTAAAGTCCAAAGATTATTATGTAGATTCAAATCAAACCCACTAGATTTGGCTGTTCGACAACTGGATTTTTTTAGTGACAGTATCAGGAACCACCAGATTTTAGATGGATTTACTCACCCCTGCTGGAGTTTTTTTACATCATATTAGGCCTAAAAAAATAATTGTTTGGTTCCGATTACCCGACCCCCACCTAGTTTTTCACTGCCAACCCTAAACTTTTTGTTATGTATTCAAGAAAAAATTAATAAAATCCCCAAAACTGTGAAGTCCTTTGAGAAATAGTGGATGTTGAAACTGACATCAACTAAAAAAGACAATATAAAAGTATTCCTCCAATCTGTAATGACTTACATCTGATAAGAAGAAATACACAACACAGAGACCACACGGAAAATAATGGCAAACATGAATTAGTTACTCACACATGAAAAAAATATATAATAAAATAAAATAAAAAATCTACCTACCCCGCCTATTCTACAATTGAGCGTAATCGGAACCACACAGTTTTTTTTATTTGGCCTTACGAACAAGTTTGACACCTGTTAATATGGTTTGTGCTCACATATGAAATGTTACAAACCGCACACACTGTGACGGGCAAGATTGCCTTGTATGGGCCATGGATGCATTACATCACATGAAATCCTTCCTAAATATAGACAATGGTACTAACAGGACACAGTTACGTGTGGTGAGTCATGCAAGGACGGACGGACGTACAACAAAGACAACATTGAAAGTGTACACGTCTAGTATAAAAATAAACAATTATAAATGTCATTTACTTGGAAAACATTTTTAATCTAAGAAAAGTTAATGCGATTTTTCGATATAAAGAGTGAGGGAAATCGTATATATTTCAAATTTGTCAAATAATATAATATTTTATCATATTATTTCATAATTGTTGGTGTAAGTTTTAACAACAACAACACGATGATTTATGATGGGCCCACCAGCTGGGTGCGGTTAGTTATAATTCGGTAGTTGTCGATGAAAAAGTATAAAATAATAAACACAGTATATCATCTAGTCATTAAAAGTATGGTGTAACACTCTGTATGGCGTTTACGATAAAATATACCGGTCAAAATGACCGTTACCTGTGGATTAATGCTCCGGCCCTGGTCGTTGGCTCACTTTCACCTGTACTGGAAGACAACGTGAATTACGCGTTATTTGGCGAGATTCTGCGCGATTCTACTGTGATCATACTACGCATGCGTAGGTTGCTATGGCTTCATTGCGAATAAGCAAAGAGATAAGGTCGTAGAAGCAGCCATCAAGATCGTCAAAACACCTGCCGATTTTGCTCAAACTGGGCAGTTTGCCTCATTTAATGTGTGTCCGTAGTTAGATAAGATAACAAAGATGTCTACCACGCACACATTGCGGAAAGCTCCGGCGAATCCGTCGAGGACGCATGATTATTTGTACGGTGAGTGTCGACAGTCCAACTTCAATGGTTTCCCGTTCCATCGCCATATTGTTGTTGAGAATAATAACTAGACGATATCAAATCGTAATGTGAATTTTAAGAACTAAAGCAATATCGTAACTCATACTTCCGTTTTAAAATAGTGTGCTTGAAATTAACATGACTTATTTTTGTAAATATGAATTACATATACTGTACATTTGTGAAAATATCGCGGTAATAAACACTTTGAAGTTTGATGCTTTAAGTTTTAATTTCACACAGTACAGTCAGTCAGAACACCTTTGTGCTAATTTAAATAGACAGTAAACAATATATGCTATCAATTTCGTTCACTATATTAGGATTTGTTGACATGTCAATAATTGTGATTCTTTTCTAAGAATTCTTAACCCAAAAAGACAAGACCACTGTAAGTCGGTCATTTCATATATTGACATTTGTGTACAGTGTACTATATTTGACCCCATGTATTGGAATTGTTGTCATTCACAGATCCCGTGTATACATTGTCCAGTGACAGAGACCATGCCAGACAAACGTTCAAAGCCCACACTAGCACAGACAGGGTTGTAAGTATCACATCACTAACATAGATGTATTTAAGATACTGTAGAACTTTGATTCTGTAATTCAATGATAGTATGTGGAGTTATCAATGAAGCATATTAATTATATAATAGAAATTTGAAAAAACTAAGAGTTAACATTTAATTTGTATTTCAAATTTATTGTTATCAAGTATGCAATAATTCATGTATATTTTATTTCCATAAAGTACATTATTAAAAAAACACCTTAAAGTAAAAGTATGAAATAAAATAAAATAAAAAATGAAATACTGAAAAACCAAACCAGTATGTTTTTATTGCCATTTCATAATTACATTTTGTTTTTCCAAGATACAAAAACAGTGTTACTAGAAATATTCAAATATAGTTGAATGGGTGATGCAGTATATGAGATATATTTGGTGGGGGGTGTTAATAAATGACACCAAGTTTGATATTTCTGTGTATTTCATAAATAGGCAAATTGGTAGCATCAACCCAGTTAGTATACTTGTATTAATACATCCCAGAATGAGATGATGCTAACATAATATCAGTTAACATGTTGGGAATTAATTTTCATGTCAATGCAGGGAACTATGATATTTGCCAAATACATATGTTAATCAGTGATGTTATTTTTTTCTCTTCTTTCTTATTAGAAACGAGTACCTGTTTACCCAACCATGTTTAGTAATTTACGGCATTATCCAAGGTTTAACATGAGATTAGAATCTACAGATCCTGTACCTAAATTTGTATCCAGACAATGGAGAGGATACAGTGAGCAAGCTAGGGAGGCTCTTATAAGATACACAACGTAAGTCATCAAATATCAATTAATCTGTTGACAGTTATCCCACAAATCACCCAAACACACCCATAGAGCTGTTCCCACAACATACCCATGGAGTTGTTCCCACAACACACCCATGGAGTGGTCCCTACAGCACACCCATGGAGTTGTTCCCACAACACACCCATGGAGTTGTTCCCACAACACACCCATGGAGTTGTCCCCACAACACACCCATGGAGTGGTCCCTACAACACACCTCAGATGGTCTCAGCTCACAACATACTGAAAAGAAGTATTATTACAATTCCAACTAAAAAAGAATGGTTATGTTAAATAAATTTCAGTTTCTTTTCAAAAAATTGTCTTTTAATTTGAAAGATCTATATCCAAAACAGTGGGTATGGTTTTACTTGTCGATAGATGAATGATGAAATACTACCATGGTATTTTGAACTATTTTACAAATATTGATAGATTATATAATTCATAAATTTGATGATTTCTTTCAGATTTAACTATGATCCAAGAGTTCAAGTTCCTCAAAAACATTTTGACAATGCCAAGGTGTCTGGTCAGAATAGATACAAGTATTTCCGTCGTCCTATCATTCCATTCCTTCAACAAGTACCACCAGAAGTAGTCCTACAGACAACCAAGTAAGTACCACCAGAAGTAGTTTTAGAGACAACCAAGGAAGTACAGTGAAAGGTGCAAAAATTGTAAAATGACAGATGTTACAAGATAAGACTATTTTAGAAAGGTAGAAGTAAGATGACTATATGTGTAATGTAACAGACATGTGGGGAATATTTAAATTATGGACATGAACCACAAATACTTAGAATTTGAATTTATACAGTGTCAGTTAACATTATGGATATGTACCACAGATACTTAGAATTTGGATTTATATAGTTAACATATATATATATATGTAAAATGTATGTATGCATATATGCATATGCATATGTGTTGTCAAAAAGACCCTTAAAATGTTATCATGCTAATATGTGAAAATTATATTTTCAGTTTTGTTTGATGTATTTGATTGATAATCTTGTTAAAGTAACAAAGATAAAATATTATTCTGACAAAGAGGAGGAGTGAGTTTGAGGAATTTACTTGACTTCATTTTGTTGTTAATAGTGTTGATCCACTAGCTGGTCCAGAAGAAGCCATGGTACGGCCACCAACTCCACTAACAAGAACTGTAGAGGTACAAACAGACTACCGTGACAGTGAGGCACAGACTGATCCATATACTCCAGAGTATGTTGTAAGACCTGGATCACAGCCTGAATTACTAACATTAGCCACACTGTCATACGGACGAGGTTTACCTGCTGGTCTTGCAGAGGTTGAGATGATTGAAAGAGCCAGAGAAAAGAGAGCATGGGAAGCTACATTGCCGGCATTGAATGACGTCAGACAGTTGGATAAAAGACGTAGAATGATGGATGAAATGGAACGTAAGGAATGGTCTCTAAGAGAACAAGAAATAGAAAAGTAAGTGAAATATTGTAAATTACTGAGACTTGACATTTTCAATTACTATGGAATATATTTTTCTAGAGATGTAATTTTCACTGAAAAGAGAAATTGACTTTATCATGGACTTAATTTCCTATGATTTATGTGTATGGTAACTACCAGTGAAAAATACTTTCAGTGTCACTGTGATTTGAGTTTCACTGGCAAAGCACAGTACATGGTTTTTACTTCAGCCTGTTTTCAAGTTCAAACAAACTGAAGGAGACTATGACTGAGTTTCTAAAGACAATGGCCACATGAATTAAAGTAGTTGTTACTTGTCTTAACTTAATGCAAAATTGTTATTATTTGTAGTGAATGCTCAGTGTACTACTGGTATGCCATAGTTGTTTGTTTATCAGTGTACTCACAAACTCTGCAAAGATATTCTCTGAAAAACTAACAATGATACCTTTCTTTATGTGTTCAGGTTGCAAGAAGCCAGACTGGAAGTCCTGAAAAAGATTCTGAAGGAAAGAGAAGAGAACCATGCAGAATTGAATGCCAAGAGATTGGATAAATTATGGTCTAAGAAACAACAAGAAAAAGAACAGAAAGTAATGAGGATAAGAAATGAACATATCAAAAGTAAGTCATCCATTATTTTACAACCTTGTGTAAAGCCTTTACACGATCACAATAATATTGTTAAAATGTCATGAGTAACGGTATACGGTAGTTATTTCATAAAAAGTCACAATAGATGGTGTCAAGAAATACCATACTAGTGTATACTATCTTGGCAGTGAGGACCCTGGTGTCATACAAGTCTTTACTATCTCAATACACTGTAACTGTTAACCCATAGAATACCATACTAGTGTATACACTATCATGACAGTGAGGACCCTGGTGTCATGCAAGATTTTTCACTATCTCAACACACTGTAACTATTAACCATTAGAATACCATACTAGTGTATACACTATCATGGCAGTGAGGACCCTGGTGTCATGCAAGACTTTTCACTATCTCAACACACTGTAACTATTAACCATTAGAATACCATACTAGTGTATGGCTATTTTCATACCACTGTTTACCAAAATATTTTTATCTGGTATATATGATGTAAACATTGATCTTGAACTTGACAAATGAAATTTTAGCTGTAATAAATTCTAAAAAATGTTATTTTTATTGCAGCCATTAGGAAATTGACAGAGAGGCGACGTAAAGTTGAGGGCAAGCTTGAACGTCGTCAGATCACGTATGATTACTCCAGCTTTGGTAGCCAGGTGTATGCACCAATGACAAGGCTTGGTGTATTTCTGGACAGAGGTTCTGAACAATATGTGGTTAAGAGCAGATATCTAAGAACTTATCAAGGTAAATATGATTATTAACACATTGTAACCAGGTGTGCACACCAATGACAGAGGTTCTGAACAATATGTGGTCAAGAACAGATACATCAATAACGATCGAGAATCTAATGAAAAGAAGATAGAGAGGAGGAAAAGGAGAGGCAGAGAAACATGAAGAAGATGATTTTTTATTTTTTTTTATTTTATTTTTAAATTGACCGACCAAGTGACCAACCCATAGTTGCCATTAAAAAGTATTGAGAAACATAAAAAAGTAAGGTTACCCTTATGGTAAACTGATGAAAAATGGTAGTAACACTTTCAGGTAACTATTTCATACTTTACCCTGTCAATAATAATGATTAGCCTAAAACTGAAATCTATAAATTGGTAGAAGTGTTAGTGTATTAATTTCTAACTCCAAAATGTTTTCCTTCCAGGTTTAATTGAACTTGAGAACTCCCTGCCAGACTTTGTAACTCAACCACGTATCAACGCACCTAAACCTAAGAGTGGTGGTAGGAGTGGGTTCGTAAAACGTGCACAGCGTAGAGAAAAGGAACTGGCAGAGATACATCATGTTATCAAAGATGAAAGAACTAAGGGTCTAGAACCACCTAAGCCACTGAAGTTTCTACAGAAGATTGAAAAACCAATTCCACGTCCACCTACTCCATCTGTTGAAGTACCAGACCAGATGGAAGAAGACAGAGAACTGGCTGTTATATTCCTGCAACAAGTTATCCGTGGAAGGGCTATCCAGAACATGGTAAGTTAGATTCTTACAAGTTATCCGTGGAAGGGCTATCCAGAACGTGGTAAGTTAGATTCCTACAAGTTATCCTTGGAAGGGCTATCCAGAACGTGGTAAGTTAGATTCCTACAAGATATCCATGGAATGGCCGGCTATCCAGAACATGGTAAGTTAGATTCCTACAACAAGTTATCCATGGAATGGCTATTCAGAACACTGATGGTAAGTTAGATAATATTTATCAGGTGTATGAGATTCACATGATTTATATTACCATAGTCATCAATGTCCACAAAATATGACAAAGTGTTATTGGTTGTATTAATGCCCCAGAAATATGTGATTACATCTTTATAGAAAACTATTTTTGAACCATTATCAGGAAATCAGAAAAGCCTCTTGAGTTTTGGCTCTTCAATTCTTCATGAATCCAGTAAATCTATCAGAAAAATGATTTTTGAATTGACGTATTTTCTTTGGTTCTGTGTAGATGTTTGAAGGCAAGGAGAAACGTTTGGAACTGATCAAGGAATTGAGAAGTACACATGCTTTACAAGAAGCTGAACAACAGATGAAAAAACAAGAAAAACAATCTACACTGAATCTACAGAGGCAGAGAAGACTACATGAACATAAGGTGAGAATTACTATTAATACAGTGACTGAAATTGATTTGGTTTAACGTACTCTTTTTTGACTACATTTAAGGGACTCACATCAGCTTAGATGATGATAAGTGACAACTGTTGAATTAACTAACTTGTAGTCACATCAGCTAAGATAAATGACAACTGTTGAATTATAAACTCTGAGTGGTGAACACAACCTATGACTAACCCATCTCACACATGGTTTCTTGTTACCACTAACAAAATACAGACACAGATAGTGCACAAGTATATAAAATGATAGATTTGATCCCACTATGAACACAAATCAACATCACCATCAGATGAAACAAAGAAGATTCAAACACAAAATTGTTTATTTGTGTGTTCATAGTGAGATAAAATGAATATTATTAATTCACCGTATAATGTCTTGTTATACAGGAGTCCTTTGTTGAAGAAGCTATGGCACAAATGGAAGGTGCTGCCATAGGTGATATGTTAGACTTCCTTAGCAAAGAACTCATCCGTCTTCAGGAAGAACGTCGTATCCATGCATTCTCCATGCTTGCTGAAAGACAGAGGAGAATCCGGGAAGCTGAGGAATCAGGAAGAAGACAGTTGGAAGAAAGAAGGAGGAGAGAGGAGGATGAGATATTTAAACAGGTCAGTAAGAGGATAACAACTTGTTGAATGGTCACCAATAAACAGCGCCCTCATGCTGTAGGTTTGAAAAAGCTGCATTGCTCAGTGTCAAACTGAGCGTCACCCTTCTTATATACCCGGTACAGACGTGTATTAAATTCTAATCTAACACAGTTGACGCTTGGCAGGTTTGAACCCAGAACCAGGCATACAAGCTAACCACTCAGCCACCGACAACCCCCATCATACAAGTTTCAACCACACCTTTTTTTATTCGGCTTGTTTGCATGATGCCAACTTGTGATCTTTCATAAATCATTCAGAACAGTTATTATTTAAATGTTAATGATAATTTGCATATTATGTATTTTCAACAGGTGGTTAAAGTTCATCAGAACTCAGTGGATACTTATTTAGAAGACATCATTCTAATGTCTGTAGACAACACAGCTGATAAACAAGCTAGGACTGAGATCCAAGATTTTGCTGAAAAGATCAATGATGTTGCCTATGAGATGGAGGACAGGTGAGCAGTATTTTTTTATGCAAATTATTTCCTGATTTGAATATTAATGCAGTTAGATCCCCAATGAATGATGAAAATTTATTTGATTCTCACTCTGGTGGTGAAAGTTTCATTAGATATCCTTGCACAATAATCTTATTATGGTGAGACTATTATAAAATATTATAACTTTACTTGTCCATGGCAATATAATCTAAGAAGAATTATGTTGAGTAAGAATTACTTTTATTAGACGTTTGCACTTGAACTTGAGCATTAAATGGTAGAAAAACTTAAATTCAGTGTCCTAGGTTTGAATAACTTTAAAGATAATAAAATTTATCAATTATAACTGAATGTCTGATTGTAATTTTTATGCATGGTGTATATTAAACAGTGTGATACAATTTTATTTTCAGACGAACTAAACTGGATTCAGAAGAAATCGTTTCTGAGTTAGTACATGGATTTTTACTCCCAGAAGTTAGGAAGCAGACTGTCAAGGACAAAGGTAAGTCAGCATTTTTAGGTTCTTTCTTGGATTTTACTATAATACTATGTGTACATTAAGAATTTACTATGTGTACATTAAGAATTTACCATGTGTACATTAAGAATTTACTATGTGTACATTAGGAATTTACTATGTGTACATTAAGAATTAACTATGTGTACATTAGGAATTTACTATGTGTACATTAAGAATTTACTATGTGTACATTAAGAATTTACTGATGTAGAGTCACTGTCGGATAACTAGTTATGGAGGATTTCACTGGATGACAATAGCATTGTTTGATGACAATAGCATTGTTTGGATATTGATATATTTTTTTTATTGTCCCATTACAGTGAAAAGTCAACAACGTAAACATTTACTAGCAGCTCACAAAGTCATTCACAAAGACTCTGAAGAGACCATGGCTATGCATCCCAAAGGAACTGCTCAAAGACCAAAGACAGCTGACAAGATAGAAGAAGATATAGCAAGGACCCCAACACCAACTAAAGTAGACAAAACTAGAACTCCAACACCAACTAAAGTAGATAAAACTAGAACTCCAACACCAACTAAAACAGAGAAAAGTAGAACTCCAACACCAACAAAAGCTAAAACACCAACCCCAACATCATCAAGACCATCTTCAGCAAAATCAAAGGTGAGAAATTTACCAAGGAAATCAAAAAATCTTACTAAATAGTACAAAAATGGTTTCTTTTCTTTCATTTAGTTGTAGATGAAACACAGTCCATTTCAAGTTACCACTCACTGACTCTGTTTGATTCAACCATGCAGAAACCAAGACTTCATTACCACTTACCGACTCTGTTTGATTCAAGCATGCAGAAACCAAGATTTCATTTTCTAAATCATTATTTCATTTATTTACATTACAGTCTGGTAGATCCCGTCCAACCTCAGCTGCTTCCAAAGCCAGCTCTAGGAAGAGTCCTGCCCCAGGAGATGTAGTCCTGGAAGTCACAGGCTCAAGACCTGGCTCCAGCAGTTCCATAAAGAGTGCCACTAAATCGACAAAGTCCCCTTCTACTTCTAAACCTACATCACGTAGAAGCTCTGCTGCATCAGTGAAGAGTGAGAGAGCTGGATCTCCAAAGGTAGGCTTTTATTGAATAACAAACCTTCCTATATATTGCGCCCTCTAGTGTTACAGAAGAGCAGATACTGCTATAGGTTTTTTCCTAAAAAGTTACTGATCTTCCCAGTGTATTACGCCCTCTAGTGTTATAGAAAAGCAATACTTTTATTTCTAATGATCATTCTTATTGCGAGAAATCACTTTAACATAATTCTGATGCAGGTACTGCAGAATTGTTGTGAAAGGTAAAAATAAAGCTCTGAGATTAATTTCTTTGTCATGATATGTTTATAAATAAGGTTTCCTTAAATCTGTACTTCTCTCTTGTCCCTTCACATTTCACCGTACTACAGGAGAGATCCAGTGATGGACATCAGTAGACTAAGTTAGAAATCTGTCTTCCTCTATGTCAGGTGTAAGTAGCTAGATAACTCTATATCAAGATAATAATCTAATATCAATTAATTATAATTAAACTTGCATGACAAGTTGGAATGAGTTCAAGACTTTGCATGGATTTTTACATAAATAGATATACAGATAATTGCCTGTAAATAGCTTTCAGTTCCCGAGTAATGATTTTATATTATTCCCAAATGTTTCCCTTCATTCAGCCAAGGAAAATATGAGTGACCTAAGGGGCCTTGTCAATTTGAGTCAAAGATGAGGTCGTGAGTATTTTCTCGCTGGATGAATACAAGTATTTTGGTAATAATATAATTATACCTGCACATGCATAATTAATGAAAAATGGGAAAGTAATGTTGACTTTGAATGTTTTCTTCCATCACGTAGATGCACATTGTTGTCTTGTACAGGATATAAATCCCTTATTTTTTTTTCAAATGTGTTCAACTTCACTTGTGAATGTCATAATTTGAGGTCTGCATTATTATAACAATGAGTCTGGTAAGGTTGTAGAAAGAGTAGGTCCAGAACAAAAGAGTGATTCTATGTAAATCCTTATATGGCTTCATTGATAAGATAACACTAAATGTGAAAACTGGGGATTGAGTCCCAAGCCTTTAAATATTTAAATCCAAATGCATGTCTTTATTTTGATTGCTATGTTATCAATAGTTGGTTGATAAAGAGCCCAAAATAGATTTAATAAGTACATTGTTTCTTCAACTCAGGTTGCCAAAGGCTCTGCAAGAACAAGTCCAGTGGCTGCTGAAGAAACAGAAAAAGTAGCAACACCAGAACAGACAGAAGAGAAACCATCTACACCAGTAGAGAAACCAGCCACACCGGTAGAGAAACCAGCCACACCAGTAGAGAAAGCACCAACACCGGTAGAGAAACCAGCCACACCTGTAGAGAAACCAGCCACACCTGTAGAGGAACCGACAGATGAAACAAAAGACTCTGGCACACAAGATACAGTTGATGCAGATACCCAAGATACAGCCACCCAGGATTAACATAAATCACTTCTTTGTAAACATGACATTCATTGCACACCGTCATACCTATCTCACACACACACACACACACACACACACACACCAGTACGATATTATATCATGAAGGAACCGCAATAATGAAAGAACTGTACATTTTGTAATTTTCATCAACTGTAAGATATTGTTTTCCAAGAGAAATAAACAAAAAGGAATTTTCCTCCTTGGAGATGAAAGAATGCTTGTATTACTACGGTTGTGACTGTAAATAAGTTTGAGACTGATAAAACATTGAAATTTACTTTAAAAAAAGTTATCATACAGAAGAAAAATTGAAGGAGTTGTCATGTTTTCCTGAATTCCATCTTACCCTGTACTTCAAAATATCTTTTTGCTGCTTTTGGAACAAAATAAAGTGCTTTTCGTTTTCAAAAAAAAGGTAATTTATTTGTTTTATTCCCTTGTCATGTGTTTATTGTAGATAAGTCAAAATGAGAGTGGGTCTTTGGAGAATTGTAAAAAAAATCATTACTACTGATATTTTAGTGTTTTTACTAAGGTTTACGTACATTTAGTTTTAAACTAAGAAAAGGTCTGCAAAAACTCACTAAGTTCCTTGTGTACGTATGTTATACAGTAATTTTGTTGGAAACCCTAGTGAAATGACTTGAGAACTCAGAGAGATTTGACCAACTTCCAGTCTTCATGGAAAGACTGTTTTAATTGACTGAGTTGACAAAACGAGGTATTGACACCACAAAAGTGTAAATATACATTTTAAAATTTCCTAAGTTTGTATCATGAATATTGATGAGAATGCATTATATTCATGTCACTGTGATATTGTGTGTTATTGACAGACAAGATTTTATGTAAATAAAGACTGATTTGCATAAAATAGTGTATGGTGTATTTCTTGTATGAAATAATCTTCCAAAGGATTTACTCTTCTAAACCTTGAATACACTATACTAATTTGGTGTGTGAAGCATGCCCTCACATGACTATTAATTGTCATCTTGTAATTTATTGATCAATCTATAAGCTCACATTATATCAAAAGATGAGAAGCTTTATCTGAGGTAATAATAGGTCTGTCTGTCTGTCTGTCTGTCTGTCTGTCTGTCTGTCTGTCTGTGTGTGTGTGTCTGTCTGTGTGGCTGTGTCTGTGTCTGTGCGTGTCTGTTGGTGTGTGTGTGTCTCTGTCTGTCTGTGTGTGTGTCTGTCTGTGTGTGTGCATGTGTGTGTACATGTACATTAGTCTGTATTCAGACAGATTATATTTTGTTGTATTCCTAAAAAACCTGTAATATGTTTTATTTAAATACTAATTGTGTGCAAATACATAACTTATAACATACAATCTAATAGTCAACATGTACAATGTACAACAGAACACGCACTACTCAGTCATGATAACTGAGGATTCAAACACATAAAAATATAATCTTGACTTCATGGAATGTCCACACCATGTTATGTTTAATTCTATTTATTTCAGCAACAATGGTATTAAAGCTAAATGACAAAAGAGTCAAGACGACTGTTGACAGCCTACATGTACATGTGTGTATTTACAGTCTATAAACATGATACTTCTTGTCTTTCAATTCAAATAAAACTAAACTATCTTATTCTTCACTGTTTATTCATAGCTGTAAAACCCCTTTTTTGACTAATTACAAATTAGACAAGCACAAATTAGCTACATTTTTGGGAAAAAGTCAAATTTATGTATTAATGAAATTTACTTCATCCTTACTTCTGTGTCTTAAGTTTTATGAGAAGCGTATTCATTTAACTAGTTCTTTTTTCTGTTCTCCAAATACAAGCATAAGCTAACTTATAGATGCAGTGTCAATCTGAGAAATAGAGATACATAAAATTATTTCTAAAAAAGAAAAAAAAAATGTTCTGTACAAAACATTTGATAATAGATTGAATATTATATTGACTTCAAGTTGTACTGCTTCTTGATAGAATCTTTTGATTGCTATGACTACCCCACCAGCTGCTGAACCTGGTATTCAGCCAGAGTTGCTCATAGCAACATGCTTCTGATTTGAACAACTTTTCTCCTAATTGTACATGTTTGTAAAAGTCATCTTGCCAATTCCACATCTTGAACCCCTGCATTTCTAACCATTTTAACGTACTGTATTTGTGTCTTAGTTCATCCTTCTCTTTGCCTTTTGTTGGTGTCCACATATGGACTTCAAAGACCAGCACTTTGACATATTGAAGGGTACCTCTAGACAGCATCTCATACAGTACTTGCCATTCACCACCCTCAATATCCATCTTTAGAACATCTATCTTATGCTGAACAATAGAAAGAACGGTAATGTTTAGTGCATTTCAAAACTATGTCATATCAAATAAAATAAGAATAATAACCTATATGTACAATGTGTGGGGCATATTGATGAGGAATGGGTATTTATTTTAGATTGTTTATTAATAAAAGAACTGGAAGAAAGAAAGGAATAAATCACAAAACAAATTACAAACAAAACACAAAACTAAAACAAATTACAAACAAAACACAAAACTAAGACAAACAGAATCATCTACAGAAAACAACTTTACTATTTTTTTCAACTTTAGAAAAGAACGAGTTAATACAACATAGACCAAGTCTATTTATAACTCAACAATTGTAAGAAATTGATGAATGGAGTATCCTTCTGGCATTTCTAAGTCACACAGTATGACTATGAATTTGAGCTGTAACAAATATGTACATACAAAAATAGTTACTTTTCTTTTTCTTTTATTAAGCTGATCGACAGTGGAATCATTTTAAAGGTGTTACGATCAGAACCATCCATGACCACTTTTAAACTTACATTAGATACAAGATTCTTTGATTATCAATGATATAAATGCATTTAATTCACCAATCTGAGTAAAATCTGATGTTGAGGTCGGCTAATCGTTCGTTGTTATTTTACCTCGGTATATTTGCTTCAATTGACCTTTGTGATACATGTTTACGTTTTCATCTGGATGGCTGCCTCCTCTATACCATCAAGACGAAAACGTAAACATGTATCACGAAGGAAGCATAGACCCTACACCATAGGGTCTATGATTGAAGCAAAACTACCAAGGTAAAATAACAATGAACGATTAATCGACATCTACAGCTGATTTGAATAATCAGATTGATAATGCACGTTTACACATACATTTAGATGGCCCATTTCCGCCATGAGACCCTCCAGAGTTCGTACTTTCCACCATGATGACATGTTGTCCATCCCTGTACCATAATATTTGTCGTTATTCTCACCCATTATTCCAAAATTATAAAACCAAACCTTTTTGCTATGTTTGTGGTTGAGTTGGTGTATACTAAACACAAAATAAAACAAAAGAATACAGAATTATCAAATGTTGTTCAAAGGAGAACGAAGGCAAGGTTGAGTTCATTCTAGTCAGTTGATGTCCATGACCAGTTTTAAAGTCACAAAAAGTCAATTTTACCATGTACCTCTAAATAGCGTGACTTCCCGAAAATAAGAGTAATGACATCATTCAAATTAGGCATAAAGTGACACATTGTACATATTAATCTTATTCAATAATATATAGAGTTGCAATTAGTTTAAATATTACCTAGGATCAAAGGAGAACACATCACAGCCGTAGTCAGCCATTGCTTCATCAAATGACCAATCCTTATATATACTTTAAAAGAAATTCACAATTATAACATAGAGAGATGACCAGCAATATAAACAACATGATAATAAAACCTTTCTACGTATTAATTGATATACATGACAACACACAAATAAATATTTCATGAATTTACGACTAAAGCAATTTCATGACATAAATATAATTGTCTTTATCTAAAATATGGGTCAAATAGATATTATACAAATATATTGATGGCACAAATTGAGAGATCTGATTGGTCTAGACATCAATATAACGTGTCTAAAATGAGCGATAATGAACATGTGGTTGGTACGCGTTTAGGATTCTGTCCTAGAGTATCATCATATCGCCATCCCCACACCGAGTCTCGAAGCCGGGTCTGAAGGGTGAAGAATTACTTCATCCTCAGACCACTCAAACTGAACTTCGTAGGTCATCCCATCTCGTCCCATTCAACTCGCCCCAATGTCAACTAGCCCCAATTTTAGTGCACCAGATTTGTGGGCTGATTGCTATCATTGTATGTTAACATCGAAAGTCAATATAGTCGTGCACAATGTATTTTACATCTACAGTAACCTCTTTTATAACTAATAAAATCAGAAAATGCAATCGTGACCACATCACTAGTACAATGACATGTTGCCCCTTGTGCTGTAATGTAGCAACTATTAATTCCATCAGTTTTCGGCCTTGGGAAAACAGTTGCTGTATACCATCTCTCGTGATAGACGTTTACGAGTGTGCCGGTATATAGGAGCGTAATATTTCTTAGATTGTTGTTTTCCTGGTCTACAGGCTAAATATAACAACCTTTTGACTATATATTCCTACCTGTAAGGAAAAACACTAGTAGTATAGAGATTGATACATTTGTAGCAGCAGGATTCATACGATATTTTCTTAAGAAAACGGCAATCTAAGCTATAATACGTGCCCCTGTGCCCCGGTATGGGCAATTAGGGAAATAAGTGTATAATAGTTACCCAATGGAGTAGACAATACATTGATGGGAATCAAGACCATATACAGGATCAAAACAGACATCCCACCCCCCATCTACACCAACTGGATTACCCATACGTCGATTATTATTGCAATATGTTTGATTGTGGCTGAGATAGTGCACTAATCGACGAGCTTCTTCGTCACGGTTTCCCTTGATGGCACTTCCTGCCCAGGGCTGTAGCTTGAAGGGAGTCTGGAACGTCTTAGTCTATAACAGGTAATATACAATGATATAAATATAGTCTATAACAGGTAATATACAATGATATAAATATAGTCTATAACAGGTAATATACAATGATACAAATATAGTCTATAACAGGTAATATACAATGATATAAATATAGTCTATAACAGGTAATATACAATGATATAAATATAGTCTATAACAGGTAATATACAATGATATAAATATAGTCTATAACAGGTAATATACAATGATATAAATATAGTCTATAACAGGTAATATACAATGATATAAATATAGTCTATAACAGGTAATATACAATGATATAAATATAGTCTAGAACAGGTAATATACAATGATATAAATATAGTCTAGAACAGGTAATATACAATGATATAAATATAGTC